>NC_136267.1:6530027-6590076 GCF_964187855.1 Myxine glutinosa | reverse complement strand
GGTGGATGTAGAGAGAGAGGTTGGCAGAGAGGTGGATGTAGATAGAGGTGGATGTAGAGAGGTGGATGTAGAGAGAGGTGGATGTAGCAAGAGGTGGATGTAGAGAGAGGTGGATGTAGCAAGAGGTGGATGTAGATAGAGGTGGATGTAGAGAGGTGGATGTAGAGAGAGAGTTTAGCAGAGAGGTGGATGGAGAGAGAGGTGGATGGAGAGAGAGGTGGATGGAGAGAGAGGTGGATGGAGAGAGAGGTGGATGGAGAGAGAGGTGGATGGAGAGAGCGGTGGATGGAGAGAGAGGTGGATGGAGAGAGAGGTGGATGGAGAGAGAGGTGGATGGAGAGAGAGGTGGATGGAGATAGAGGTGGATGGAGAGAGAGGTGAATGGAGAGAGAGGTGGATGGAGAGAGAGGTGGATGGAGAAAGAGGTGGATGGAGAGAGAGGTGGATGGAGAGAGAGGTGGATGGAGAGAGAGGTGGATGTAGAGAGAGAGTTTAGCAGAGAGGTGAATGGAGAGAGAGGTGGATGGAGAGAGAGGTGGATGGAGAGAGAGGTGGATGGAGAGAGCGGTGGATGGAGAGAGAGGTGGATGGAGAGAGAGGTGGATGGAGAGAGAGGTGGATGGAGAGAGAGGTGGATGGAGAGAGAGGTGAATGGAGAGAGAGGTGGATGGAGAGAGAGGTGGATGGAGAAAGAGGTGGATGGAGAGAGAGGTGGATGGAGAGAGAGGTGGATGTAGAGAGAGAGTTTAGCAGAGAGGTGAATGGAGAGAGAGGTGGATGGAGATAGAGGTGGATGGAGAGAGAGGTGGATGGAGAGAGAGGTGGATGGAGAGAGAGGTGGATGGAGAGAGAGGTGAATGGAGAGAGAGGTGGATGGAGAGAGAGGTGAATGGAGAGAGAGGTGGATGGAGAGAGAGGTGGATGGAGAGAGAGGTGGATGGAGAGAGCGGTGGATGGAGAGAGAGGTGGATGGAGAGAGAGGTGGATGGAGAGAGAGGTGGATGGAGAGAGAGGTGGATGGAGAGAGAGGTGGATGTAGAGAGAAGTGGAAGTAGAGAGAAGTGGATGGAGAGAGAGGTGGATGGAGAGAGAGGTGGATGGAGAGAGAGGTGGATGTAGATAGAGGTGGATGTAAATAGAGGTGGATGTAGAGAGAGGTGGATGTAGCGAGAGGTGGATGTAAATAGAGGTGGAAGTAGAGAGGTGGAATTAGAGAGAGGTGGATGTAGCAAGAGGTGGATGAAGATAGAGGGGGATGTAGATAGAGGTGGATCTCGATAGAGGTGGATGTAGAGAGAGGTGGATGTAGCAAGAGGTGGATGTAGATAGAGGTGGATGTAGAGAGATGTGGATGTAGCAAGAGGTGGATGTAGAGAGAGGTGGATGTAGAGAGAGGTGGAAGTAGAGCGAGGTGGAAGTAGAGAGAGGTGGAAGTAAAGAGAGGTGGATGTAGCAAGAAGTGGATGTAGATAGAGGTGGATGTGGAGAGGTGGATGTAAAGTGAGGTGGATGGAGAGATAGGCTGGCAGAGAGGTGGCTGTAGCAAGAGGTGGATGTAGATAGAGGTGGATGTAGCAAGAGTTGGATGTAGAGAGGAGGATGTAGATAGAGGTGGATGTAGATAGAGGTGGATGGAGAGAGGTGGATGTGGAGAGAGAGGTTGGCAGATAGGTGGATGTAGATAGAGGTGGATGAAGAGAGGTGGATGTAGAGAGAGGTGGATGGAGCAAGAGGTGGATGTAGAGAGAGGTGGATGTAGAGAGAGGTGGATGTAGCAAGAGGTGGATGTAGATAGAGGTGGATGTAGAGAGAGAGGTTGGCAGAGAGGTGGATGGAGAGAGAGGTGCATGGAGAGAGAGAGGTGGATGTAGATAGAGGTGGATGTAGATAGAGGTGGATGGAGAGAGAGGTGGATGGAGAGAGAGGTGGATGGAGAGAGAGTTGGATGGAGAGAGAGTTGGATGGAGAGATAGGTAGGAAGAGTGGGATGTGGAGAGGTGAATGGAGAGAGAGAGAGGTTGGCAGAGAGGTGCATGTAGAGAGAAGTGGAAGTAGAGAGAGGTGGATGGAGAGAGAGGTGGATGGAGAGAAAGGTAATGAGAGAGGGATGTAGAGAGGTGAATGGAGAGAGAGGTTGGCAGAGAGGTGGATGTAGATAGAGGTGGATGTAGATAGAGGTGGATGTAGGGAGAGGTGGATGTAGGGAGAGGTGGATGTAGGGAGAGGTGGATGTAGCGAGAGGTGGAATTAGAGAGAGGTGGAAGTCAAGAGAGAGGTGGATGTAGCAAGAGGTGGATGTAGATAGAGGTGGATGTAGATAGAGGTTGAAGTAGAGGGAGGTGGAAGTAGAGAGAGGTCGAAGTAGAGAGAGGTGGATGTAGCAAGAGGTGGATGTAGAGAGAGGTGGATGGAGAGAGAGTTTGGCAGAGAGGTGGATGTAGCGAGAGGTGGATGTAGCGAGAAGTGGATGTAGATAGAGGTGGATGTAGCAAGAGGTGGATGTAGCAAGAGGTGGATGTAGAGAGGTGGATGTACGTTGAGGTGGATGTAGATAGAGGTGGGTGTAGAGAGGTGGATGTAGAGAGAGAGGTTGGCAGAGAGGTGGATGTAGATAGAGGTGGATGTAGAGAGGTGGATGTAGCAAGAGGTGGATGTAGAGAGAGGTGGATGTAGAGAGGTGGATGTAGAGAGAGAGAGGTGGATGTAGCGAGAGGTGGATGTAGCGAGAGGTGGATGTAGCAAGAGGTGGATGTAGCGAAAGGTGGATGTCGCGAGAGGTGGATGGAGAGAGAGGTGGATGGAGAGAGTAGTGGATGGAGAGAGAGGTGGATGTCGCAAGAGGTGGATGTAGATAGAGGTGGATGTAGAGAGGTGGATGTAGAGAGAGAGGTGGAAGGAGACAGAGGTGGATGTAGCGAGAGGTGGATGTAGCGAGAGGTGGATGTAGCGGGAGGTGGATGTAGCAAGAGGTGGATGGAGAGAGAGGTGGATGGAGAGAGAGGTGGATGGAGAGAGAGGTGGATGTAGCGAGAGGTGGATGTCGTGAGAGGTGGATGTAGCGAGAGGTGGATGTCACGAGAGGTGGATGTAGCGAGAGGTGGATGTAGTGAAAGGTGGATGTAGCGAGATGTGGATGGAGAGAGAGGTGGATGGAGAGAGAGGTGGATGGAGAGAGTAGTGGATGGAGAGAGTAGTGGATGGAGAGAGAGGTGGATGGAGAGAGAGGTGGATGGAGAGAGAGGTGGATGGAGAGAGAGGTGGATGGAGAGAGAGGTGGCGAGAGTGGGATGTAGAGAGGTGAATGTAGAGAGAGGGGTTGGCAGAGAGGTGGATGTAGAGAGAAGTGGAAGTAGAGAGAAGTCGAAGTAGAGAGAAGTGGAAGTAGAGAGAGGTGGATGGAGAGAGAGGTGGATGGAGAGAGAGGTGGATGGAGCGAGAGGTGGATGGAGAGAGAGGTAACGAGAGAGGTGAATGGAGAGAGAGTTTGGCAGAGAGGTGGATGTAGATAGAGGTGGATGTAGATAGAGGTGGATGTAGATAGAGGTGGATGTCAGGAGAGGTGGATGTAGGGAGAGGTGGATGTAGCGAGAGGTGGACGTAGATAGAGGTGGAAATAGAGAGAGGTGGAAGTAGAGAGAGGTGGATGTAGCAAGAGGTGGATGTAGATGGAGGTGGATGTAGATAGAGGTGGAAGTAGAGAGGTGGATGTAGAGAGGTGGATGTAGAGAGGTGGATGTAGAGAGAGGTGGATGTAGAGAGAGGTGGATGGAGAGAGAGTTTGGCAGAGAGGTGGATGTAGCGAGAGGTGGATGTAGATAGAGGCGGATGTAGCAAGAGGTGGATGTAGAGAGGTGGATGTAGAGAGGTGGATGTAGAGAGGTGCATCTCGATAGAGAGGTTGGCAGAGAGGTGGATGGAGAGAGAGGTGGATGTAGAGAGAGGTGGATGGAGAGAGAGATGGATGTAGCGAGAGGTGGATGTAGCGAGAGGTGGATGTAGCTAGAGGTGGATGGAGAGAGAGGTGGATGTAGCTAGAGGTGGATGGAGAGAGAGGTAGCAACAAGAGAAATGTAGGCAGAGGAGCAACAAGGGAAGGAGGTGGATGTGGATAGATAGATAGATAGATAGATGGATAGATAGATAGATAGACAGACAGATAGATAGATAGATAGATAGATAGATAGATAGATAGATAGATAGATAGATAGAGAGAGAGAGAGAGGCATTCTACTTGATATACTCATGGAAGGAATCAGGTGGCATTGAAGGTGTTGCTTTCCTTTTGGGACGCCAGGCTTGGACCACATCTTATTACTCTGCGCTCGCGAATGGAAAGGCAGGGTTAAGCATTCGGGTCCGTCCGTACGTGTGTACGTCGTACATATATGTACGTACGTGCGTGCGTGTGTGCGTGTCTGCATTCAAAAAAATTACGTTTCTGGGCAACCGTTGGTCCGATTGACATGAAATTTTCACCATAGGTGGGCCTCCTCCTGTAGAATATTTTAGTGAATATTATGACGTCACGGGTCACTTGGTACCTTCCGTGGTACGTCACACCTTCCGTGGTCACGTGGTACATCACAGGTCACTCTTTTCATCTTGGAAAAAACAAAAAATTTGCACCTCTATGTCTCAAAAACCGCTGCACAGAAATAATTGAGACAGGTCTCATTGCAAAGAAATATCCAGGCAGAATAACATACGTGAATGATGACGTCATAGGCGCCGCCATTATGACGTCATAATTCGACAAATAAAAAACGTTATCGATCAGGATGAAATTTCTTGAGCATCTTCTCAGTATAAATTGATGCACAAATACAATTATAATGACGTCGTAGGTCACGTGGTTCGGTCGCCATATTGTTTAGAGTGAAAAACACTAAAATCAAATTTTCTCCTAAACGACTGAACAGACCGAGGCCAAACTTTGCAGGCAGAATCGCATACCCATGACGTACAAAAAATTCAGTGAGCATGACGTCATGCATCACATGGTTTCGGAGTTATGACGTTTTTAAGCATAAATTTTAAAACCCAGCTCCTCCCTCATTTTTTATCCTATCGAGGGGAATCTTCACAGTTGTGTTCAGCATATCAGTCTACTAAAATGACCTTTTGGAATTTGCGATAGGTCACGTGGTTTGGCAGATATAAATAATTAAACGAATTTTTTTTTATAACTCTTGAACCGCTCCATTGATCGAGGTGAAACTTTATGTTGTAGTAGAGGTAATGAAGTGTAACATGTGTGCAAAATTTCAAGATGATTGGATGTACGGCCTGGACGCTAGAAGTTGTTATGTGTGAAGAAGAAGAGTCCTCTAGCGTGGGCATGGAATTAATTAATCACACTGTACATCACGAGCAGGAAAAGTACGGAGCGACCTCACGGGGTCAGTAAGACCTCAAATAAAATTCTGATTTCAGATTTGTCAATCGCTGAGGTATATTAACACATGACCAAAACAGATTTGGCGAAATTCCGACGATTCTTGACGAAAATATAACATTTGTGTCTGCATTTCAGCAAAGTAAAGTGTGTGCCATGTCAGCATTTAAAAAAATGAAACGTGGCTCATTGTAAATAACTCCATATGGGGAATAGGTGTTGTTAACGATGACGTCATTGGTGCCATAATGATGACGTCATAATTCGACAGGGACAACGCTTAGTCTGATAAGTTTGACATTTAAAGAGCATTATATATGCAACAATTATTTAGAGAATATAAATTTATGATGTCATCACTCACGTGGTCTGGCAGCCATATTGGATCAAAAAAATTGAAACGTTCAAAAATAGAAGAGTTGGCTCATACCAAGTTGACTGCGCAGGATAAGTATTCTATGAATACCATCTATATTATATTCGCTGTAGGTGATTCTGTCTGTCTGTCTGTCCGGGGGTGTGGCTTACTCCATTTCGAAAGTAGCTCCAACCTTTGTGGGAGAGGCTTCATATAAACAAATATCCACCGTTTTATTAACTCGAATAGCTTTGAGGCCTGTTTAGTTAGGCACGTGCTGGCTTTCTCTCTCACACAGGTTTATTTCAACTCAAATTCGATATATCATTTCATTTTTAACAGTCGCTAACATAGTTTTAGACTCGGTTGAAAAAAAACGGGAAGAAAATCCGATGAAAGTTTCCGTTTATAGAACGAAATGAATTCTCAAAGGCCTGTAAAATAAAGCCCATTCATTGAGTCACCCTCACGATTTTATATCGAATTCACCATCTGATTTAATTTTTATCGATGGTTTTAGACTCGGTGTCAGAAATAATTGAGAACATTCACGCACACGGGAAATTGCCGAGATTCTTTTTCTTTTTTTTTGTATACTGAATCGAGGCTCGTGAAAGCTGACATTTACTTCACAAACAAATCAACCAGACAAACAAAATATATAAAAAGAGGGAGCGGAATGCAAGAGAATGGGAAGCACACAAACATTTGAGAGCACACAACATTTGAGAGCACACAACATTTAAGAGCAGGGAGATGTGTGGGAGGGAGAGGGCTTGGGGGCAGGAGGCGTGGGAAGGGGGGGGGGGGGTGGGAGAGGTATAAAACACAAGGACACCAAGGACTTCCAGGACAGAAGTTGGTATTTCAAAAAGTGGAATTGGGGTGAAATTATCGGGGATAGAAAAGATCAAGGTTTTGGATGGGGGAAGATAAGAGATGGTGGTGAACAGCTGTTTTAAAGACCTGGAGGGTGGAGTGGGATTGAAGAGAGTGAGGGAGTTTGTTCCAGAGGTGGGAGAAAAGAGGAATGAAGGAGTGAAGGTGAGCAGAGAGTCTTGATTTTGGCAGTTTAACCATAAGAGGGTTGCAGGCAGATCTTGTGCGACCTGTAGGAATATTTGCGGGACAGAGCCCAGAGAGAGCTGGGGGGGCAAGGCCAGAGAGGAGCCGGTAGAAGACGGAAAGACCACCAACCTGCCTGCGGTGAGTGAGTGAGTGAGAGGCCCTTGGAGTTAGCTTCATCGAGGGAGATTCCAATGATTCTGAATGCTTTGCTTTCAACAGCGTGAAGACGAGCTAGGTGTGAGGCAGGAGCACCAGCCCAGAGGGGAGAGCAGTATTCCATTGAGCTGCGGATAAAAGCCTTGTACGTGGTGAGGAGCTCAGGTGTGCCAAGGAAGGACTTCGCACGACGGAGGATGCCCAGTCGGCGACTGACTTTGGAGGCCAGATTTGAAATGTGGTTTTCCCAGGAAAGATCATGGCAGATAGTGAGACCCAAAAGTTTGAGTGACAGAACTTCTTGGAGAGGATTATTCAGAAAGTAGATGGGAGGGTTGTCCAGTCGGTCTTTTCAGAGAGACATCGTAAGAGTGTGAGATTTGTCAGGATTGAAAGACATGTTCCACTTGTTTGCCCAGTCTGTTATTTTGTCCAGGTCTGCAGAGAGTGAGGAGGCTGCAGACTGCTGATCTGAGGGATGAGGAATGGAGCGACAGAGAGTAGAGTCATCAGCAAAGAGATAGAGAGGATTTTCAAGAGAGTCGGAGAGATCATTGATGAAGACCAGAAAAAGCACAGGGCCCAGAACACTGCCTTGGGGAACTCCAGCCTGAACAGGAAGAGGAGATGAGAGAAACCCATTCAGGGCCACACGTTGACTACGACTAGAGAGAAAGTCCACCAGCCATGCGTGGAGATTTCCATGGATACCAACAGAGGAGAGTTTGGTGAGCAGAGAGGGGTGCCAGACCGTATCGAAGGCACGTGATATGTCAAGGGAGACAGCTCTAATTTCCTGTTTGGCATTGAGGACCTCCATCCATTGCTGAGAAAGCAGTAGCAGCATGTCCAGAGTAGAGTGACCAGGTCTGAATCCAAATTGATGATCAGAGATCAAGCCATTGGAGAAGAGGAAAGATTTCATATCTGAAGCAATGATGGATTCCATGACTTTACTGATAATTGAGAGAAGGCTGATTGGTCTGTAGTTGCTGGGATCTGTTTTTGCACCTTTTTTGTGCAAAGCGGTGATGTTGGCAGATTTCCAAGCAGATGGCAGATGACCTTGAGCAAAAGAGAGTGTGAAGAGAACAGAGAGAGGGAGTGAAAGAGCGGAAGAACAAGATTTTAGGACCCGTGAGCTGATGCCGTCAGGTCCAGTTGCAGAATCAGAGTCGAGGGTTGACAGAAACTTTTCCACCTTGTCAGGAGGAAAGGACACAGAGTCCAGGAGCAGCTGGGTACGACTGGGTACGGTGGGTACAGAGAGGGATGGGTTTTGGGCACAAGATTTAGAGGCAAACACAGAGTTGAGGCATTCAGCTTTTTCATGCGTGGAGTCAGCCGTGTGGCCGTTTGAGGTGAGGGAGGGGATGGAGGGGGAACAAACACCAGAAACAGATTTGACCAGATGCCACCAGGATTTGGAAGAGGGAGACAGATAAGAGAGAGATATTTATAAAAATCGCGCCACGATGATACACAAAAATACACCGCCTAAAATAACATTCAGGGAAAATGTCGACATATATTAAAAATTCGCTTTTTCTTTTCCGTTAAGATACATTACTTTTACCTTTTATGAGAGTCGGCACAAAAACGACATATATATCTTCGTTCTTTCTTATTTCATTCAACATTATTATCTGGAAGTAAAATATGTTTCAGGAAATTACCGAGAGATATTTATTCGTTGTTTTTTAATTAGTTATGTGCGCATACACTTTAAATAGGTTTATTTGAAATCGTTAATTTTCACAAAGTAATTTACTTGCCATTTGTCATTTGATGATTACGAGACACTTCCTCTTGAGGATCGTGACAATTCATGCGTTGCGTGGAAACTTCCATTTCCAAAATAAATGCGACGGTCGATAAAGAACGCAGACTTGAACAGGATGTAGCAAGAAAACGAATGAGACGGGCGAAGGAGTCCGTCGACGAACGTCAATGCAGACTTGAACAGGATGTAGCAAGAACCGCACAGAGACCGCACGAGACGGGAGAACCGCACAGAATGCTGCTGCAACAACGATGAGGAGGGTTGGAGAGGAGCGAGGGGTTGGAGAGCGAGGTGCTAGGGGTTGGAGAGTGAGGAGCGAGGGGTTGGAGAGTGTGGAGCGAGGGGTTTGGAGAGCGAGGAGCGAGGGGTTGGAGAGCGAGGAGCGAGGGGTTGGAGAGCGAGGAGCTAGGGGTTGGAGAGTGAGGAGCAAGGAGTTGAAGAGTGAGGGCCGATTGGAGCAGAGAGTGAGGGGCGATTGGAGCGGAGAGTGAGGGGCGATTGGAGCGGAGAGTGAGGGGCGATTGGAGCGGAGAGGAGTGTGAGGAGGTATTGGAGAGGAGTGTGAGGAGGTATTGGAGAGGAGTGTGAGGAGGGATTGGAGAGGAGTGTGAGGGCTTGGAGAGGAGTGTGAGGGGTTGGCGAAGAGTGTGAGGAGTTGTAGAGGAGTGTGAGGGGTTGTAGAGGAGTGTGAGGAGGTATTTGAGAGGACTGTGAGGAGGTATTGGAGAGGAGTGCGAGGAAGTATTGGAGAGGAGTGCGAGGAGGTATTTGGAGAGGAGTGTGAGGAGGTATTGGAGAGGAGTGTGAGGAGGTATTGGAGAGGAGTGCGAGGAGGTATTGGAGAGGAGTGTGAGGAGGTATTGGAGAGGAGTGTGAGGAGGGAATTGGAGAGGAGTGTGAGGAGGTATTGGAGAGGAGTGTGAGGAGGTATTGGAGAGGAGTGTGAGGAGGTATTGGCGAGGAGTGTGAGGGGTTGTAGAGGAGTGTGAGGTATTGGAGAGGAGTGTGAGGAGGTATTGGAGAGGAGTGTGAGGAGGTATTGGAGAGGAGTGTGAGGAGGTATTGGAGAGGAGTGTGAGGAGGTATTGGAGAGGAGTGTGAGGAGGTATTGGAGAGGAGTGTGAGGAGGTATTGGAGAGAAGTGCGAGGAGGTATTGGAGAGGAGTGTGAGCAGGTATTGGAGAGGAGTGTGAGGAGGTATTGGAGAGGAGTGTGAGGAGGTATTGGAGAGGAGTGTGAGGAGGAGTGGAATTGGAGAGGCATGAGGGTGGAGAGAGGAGAGTGTCAGGTGGAGAGGAGTAACGGGTCACATATTATGTGAAATAAATAAATTGCGTTCATTACACCATTTCTGGATCTGATGAATTGCCAGTAACCATTTTGTAAAATGTAATGTGTAGCACCTAAATCAAGATGTCCAAATGTCACACACGTCCATGCCCGTGGGATTCCCACAGGTGACCCCACAAGTCTATATTATAATAGGCGAAGGTGATTCTGTCTGTCTGTCCGGGGGTGTGGCTTACTCCGTTGAGAGAGTAGCTCCACCCATTCTAGGAGGGGCTTCGAAAACATATAAACTGGGAGAGGCTTCATATAAACAAATATCCACCATTTTATTAACTCGCATAGCTTTGAGGCCTGTTTTGTAGGCCCGTGGTGTCTTGCTCTCTCTCCCAGTTTTATTTGAAATCAAATTTGATATATCATTCCATTTTTCACAGTCGCTAACATAGTTTTAGACTCGGTTGAAAAAAAACGGGAAGAAAATCCGATGAAAGTTTCCCTTTAGAGAACGAAATGAATTCTCAAAGGCCTGTAACTTCAAGGCCATTGAGTCTCACTCACACCTTTATCTCCATTCTAACTCACCATCTGATTTCATTTTTATCGATGGTTTTAGACTCGGTGTCAGCAATAATTGAGAACATTCATGCACACATGGGAAAATGCAGATATATTAAAAAAACAAATCGCGCCACGCTGTATCATACACCGCCCAACATGACACAAATGGCAACATGTCGACATATATTAAAAATCGCTTTTTCTTTTCCGTTAAGATATATTACTTTTCCGTTTGATGACAGTCGTCACAAAAACGTCAGCAATGATGCCGACATATATTTCTTCGTTCTTATTTCATTCAACATTATTATCCGGAATTAAAGGTTCATGTGTTCATTTCACGTGTGCAAAAAACTCCATTTAACGTGTGCATGGACGTGTAATTCACACATGTAAAATAAATAAATTAACAGACGGGAAATTGCTGAGATATTTCGGTCGGAGCGATTATACACCGCCCAAAGAAAAATTTTCACCGAGAAAGCGAATGACTTCACCGAGCGAATGTCATCGAATTTCACCGATTTCAGGAAATTACCGAGAGAGATTTCTTCGTTTTTATTTTATTAGTTGCCAGCAAAAGTACCCCGCGTTGCCGGGTGGGGGAGGGGGGAAGGGCACGTACACTTTAAACATGTATATACATGTGGGATATATACATGTGGGACATGTGGGATGTGTATGTGTATGTGTATGTGTGTATGTGTGTGGGTGTACGTGTACGTATGCGTGCGTGTGTGTGAATAAGAGACAGAATTGTGAGGAACTGAAATGAAAAAACGAGATGTGTTTGTGTGTATATGTGTGTATGTGTGTGGGTGTACATGTGTGTGTGTGCATGTGTGTGTGTGTGTGTGTGTGTGTGTGTGTGTGTTGTGAAACTGAATGGGCAGGTGCAGCATCTAACTCAATATGTCGAAATGTCACACACGTCCATGCCCGCGGGATTTCCACGGGTGACCCCACTAGTCTAGTTGTAATAGAGCAAACGTATATGGTTATGTATGAGACCAAAACGTCATTTTTTTTTATTTTTTTTTATTTATTTTTTTTTTTTTTTTTTTTGTTTTGTATACAATATCGAGGCTCGTGAAAGAGCGAACATTAATCACATGAACACACAGAAAGACAAACCGACACATAAAACATATAACATAGGGAGCGGTAGACAAGATGGGGAGAGAGGGGGAAGGACACAAACACAACATTTGAGAGCAGGGACCGAGAGACATGGAGACATCGAGAGATCTGAGAGAGGGCGAGGGCTTTGGGGGGGGGGGGGCGTGGGAAGGGGGCAGTGGGAGAGGTATAAAACATATGGACACTGCCAGGACTTCCAGGAAAGAAGTTGGAATTTCAAACAAGGTGGATCTGGGGTGAATTAGCGGGGGTAGAAAAGATCAAGGTTTTGGATAGGGGAAGATAAGAGATGGTGGTGAACAGCTGTTTTAAAGACCTGGAGGGAGGAGTGGGATTGAAGGGAGTGAGGGAGTTTGTTCCAGAGGCGGGAGAAAAGAGGAATGAAAGAGTGAAGGTGAGCGGAGAGCCGAGATTTCGGCAGTTTAACCATCAGAGGGTTGCTGGCAGATCTTGTGCGACCTGTAGGAATATTTGGGGGACAGAGCACAGAGAGAGCTGGGGGTGCAAGGCCGGAGAGGAGTCGGTAGAAGACAGAAAGACCACCTACCTGCCTGCGGTGAGTGAGTGAAAGGCCCTCAGAGATAGCTTCATCGCGGGAGATTCCAATAATTCTGAAAGCTTTGGTTTCAACAGCGTGAAGCCGAGCTAGGTGTGAGGCAGGAGCACCGGCCCATAGGGGAGAACAGTATTCCATTGAGCTGCGGATGAAAGCCTTGTATGTGGTGAGGAGCTCAGGTGTGCCGAGGAAGGACTTCGCACGACGGAGGATGCCCAGTCGGCGACTGGCTTTGGAGGCCAGCTTGGAAATGTGGTTTTCCCAAGAAACAAGGTCTTCTTCTTCAAATAAAATTATTAACACCCTCTTAATTAACCTTCTTAATTACGTTTAGACTATTGAGACCCCTCAGACATTTGACGACCCTTTAATTCCTCCAAGACCCTTAATACCACCAAGACCCCTGAAGACCCAAAATACCCTGAAGACAACAAAGACCCAAAACAGCCCAAAGACCCAGAACACCCCCAAAGACCCCAAAGACCCAAAATACATTTGAAGGCCCTGAGGCTCAAAAAGACCCCAAAGACCCAAATGGCCCCGAAGACCCAAAACACATCGAAGCCCCAAATCACCCCAAAGACCCAAAACATCCTGAAGACCCAAAACACACTGAAGACCAGAAAGACCCTTAAAGACCCTGAAGACCCAAATGGCACCGAAGACCCAAAAGACCCCGAAGACCCAAACCACCCCGAAGACCCAACATACCCCAAATACCCAAAAGACCCCGAAGACCCCAAAATACCCAAAGACCCTTAAAGACCCAGAGGAACCAAAAGACCCTGAAGACCCTAAAGCCCCTGAAGACACCAAAAGACCCTCTACCTACCTCTTGCTGCCTCCATCAAATTTTCAACAAAGCTTTATTATGATAATATAGAGAAGGCAAATTAATAATTGTCAAAAGGTCAACATCACATAAAATCAATTTTCATCCGATTGGCCTGAAATTTTACAAATATGGATATTGGGTCACTGAATTGGTTCACCAATCAAAAGCGACAAGCCGATCGTTTTTTTAGATCGAAAGGTTAAAGGTCAAATGTCAGAGTTGCTTAAAATCATCAATTTTCGTCCAATTAACCAGAAATTTTAAGAATTTGCATATCGGGTCACAGAATTTGTTCACCAATAAAAAGCTAGAAACTGATAATTTTTTTAGATCAAAAGCTCAAAGGTCAAGGCTGCATAAAATCAATTTTCATTTTGTATTTTTTTTTTACTTTTCGTTATTTTGAGCATACGGAAGCAGAAGACGACATCTGAATGGAAACGGACAAGGATGGGCTTTGCATTTTCAGATGCTTTCTAGTTTACACTTGGCTGAGTTATTTCTTTAATAAAACCTGTTTTGAAGTTGACCACATTAATTAGGTTTTTCTATTTAAATACCATTGCTGCGATTGTCTCCACTCTTTGGTTTGGTTATTGCTTGGATCTATCATGTATATACCAGTAAAAAGGCGATGGTAGTCCGTTAAAATCCCACCAACCCAATTTTTTTAATGAATTATGTTTCTCTGAACACGAACTGTAGTGGCCAAAAATATTGGTACCCTTGCACTTTTTTTCAAATAATGCACCATTTCTTCCAGAAAATTGTTGAAATTAAAAAAATTTTGGTATCAAAATATGTATTTCTTTGGTTTGCAGTGGAACAAAACAAAAAAGCTGAAAAAATACAAAAACTTAGCTTAATCTACACAGAAATGCTAAAAATGCCTGGACAATATTATTGGCACCTTTTAGGAGTTTTTAGAAATAATTAGATTTCAAGTAGGTGATTCTCCTTTACTTTGAAATTGAACTCACCTGTGGTTAGTTTCGGGTGCCTGCAATATAAAAATCACTCATTCAACCAGTTTGAATAGAGAAAAGGAGTCATTCTGCTGTTTTGTGTCACTGTGTACCACAATGAGCACGGAGAAAAGAAAGAAAACCAGACAATTGTCTGAGGAGATCAGACACAAGAGCATGTACAATCTCAAGGCTACAAGTCCATCTCCAGAGAGCTTGATGTTTCTGTGTCCACCATACACAATGTTACCAGGAAGTTTAAGGCCCATGGCACTGTAACCAACATGCCCTTGACGTGGCCGCAAGAGAAAACTTGATCAAAGATTGCAGCGAAGGATTGTTCAAATGGTGGAGAAAGCACCTGGATCAACTGCCAAAATGATTGAAGCTGACCTTTAGACACAAGGTACGACAGTTTCAACTCACACCAACCATCACCAACTTGATGAAAGGGGGTTCTATGGTCGGAGACCAGAGAGGACCGAGAGATAGAGAGAGAGAGAGAGAGAGAGAGAGAGAGAGAGAGAGAGAGAGAGAGAGAGAGAGATAGAGATAGAGATAGAGATAGAGATAGAGATAGAGATAGAGATAGAGAGATAGAGATAGAGATAGAGATAGAGATAGAGAGAGAGAGAGAATTTGAATTGAATTTGCAACACCATTTATTTCACAAAAAAACACACCAGGTCAAGTTACATTTTTACAGGAGAGAAAAAAATAGAAAAAAACAACAGTTCTTAATGTTAAAAAGAAAAGCACAAATTCGATTCATTCACAACACATAAGGCTTCATTGATACACCATTTGCATTCAAAGAGTTTGACATTTTCATTCGCCACATAATAATCAAACTCTAACCTTATTCTTGCAGACACCAGCCCTTTAAACATAGGTACAACATCGAACCCATGCCCATTATCAATTTTAATTTTCCTCGATTTATATATTGAGTATTTTGCTACAGCAGCTAAGAAGTTTAGGAGGACACCAGAGTCCTTGCAGGAGGGTCTGAAAGATACACCAAAAATAAAAGAATGTGAAGTAAAAGGAAAAGACAACTGATCAAAAAGGTGTGTGAGAATCAAGAAAAGAGGTATTAGTCTTTCGCATTTCACATAGGCATGAAAGAGATCCTCCTTCTGTACACAGAAGGGGCATGCTACTGGCACTGAGCTGTCAAGGTGATGAACAAAGGTGTTCGTAGGGAGAGCCCAATGTGCTAGTCTCCACTGGATATCTGCGAGGAACCCGTAAATAGGTAATTTGTACATATTAGGCCACAGTGGCGTGGCAGGAGACCCTGGCCCTAACCTTTCGGACCACAAGGCCACTCTTGTTACTCCGGAGAAGGGTGATGCTTGGTTTTCTCGAAGGAGCTTGTGAATACCAGCCTTTGTTGCCAAATGAAAAGGAGAGACAAGTTCACCATTCGACTGGAGAGCTGGGAGCACCTTAATTTCAGGGAAAGACAGCCGAACATCCTCGACATTGTTTATACCTTCCCAGCCAATATTTAACTCCTTAAACTTCCTCTTGACGATGCGTATAATTTGGCTGACAATACGCACGGATCTTAAACCAAGAATGGCCGCCACCCTGCCAGCAGACATCCATTTTGTCCCAGATGTATCCCTCAGGTCACAAACTTTGCCAATTCCTCCTTGAGTAAATTTCCTAATCAAAGTCGGACTATGAGGAATGCATGGAAAAAAACCGTTATAGAAAATAGGCTCTTGGATAAACATCCGGCAATTATAAGCCTCAAGGCAACGATGAACCCCAAAACCTTTCCAAACTCTCAGCAAACCCTGATAAAAAGTTGGGATTGAAACTAAGCTGACACGGTCAAGGTTCACCAGGAACAAGTGCCTATCATAACACAGGCCTCCCGCTTGTTGCAACAAGAAAAACGCAAATGAGCGCCAGGGCAGCTCTTCAGCATACAACAGACGTTGCACAGACTGTAGGCGAAAAGCCATAAGCCGGGTGGACACCTCCACAATTCCATGTCCACCCTCCTTCCGAGGATGGTACAGTATTTGCGGCCGAAGCCAGTGGTATCCATTCCAAAAGAAATTAACCAAGACCCGCTGGATGGCTGGTATCAACTCCTTGGGTGGCTGCAAGGCAATTAGTTTATGCCATAATCTTGCTGCTATCAAGTTATTTATAACAAGAGAGCGGCCTTTATAAGAAAGAGATCGCAGCAGTCCTTCCCATCGTTTCAACCGGTGTGTAATTTGTTCAATCATTCCTTCCCAGTTCTTCGTTTCTACTTCCTGGTTGCCGAGATAGACACCAAGATATTTGACTCCATCTGTTTTCCACTCTAGATTATGTGGGAGTGACGGTGGCAGTGTTAAAGAAAGGTTATCTGAACCGCACCATAAGGCTACACTCTTGCCCCAATTTACTTCGGCGGAAGAGGCCGCAGAGTAGTCTTTAAAGCAACGCTGCACCGCAGCAACACTACTTGGGCCCTTAATCAGAACACATACATCATCAGCATAAGCTGTGACCACAAATCTTGAACCAAAAACGGCTCCCACATCCTGAGTTATTCGCTGCCTGATGGATGCTAAGAGTGGTTCAAGGGCAATTATATACAGAAGTCCAGAAAGGGGACACCCTTGACGGATACCCCGACGGAAAGGAAAAGGGGGACATAAACTGTTGTTTACTTTCATCATGCAGAAGGTGTTAGTGTATAACAGCTTGACATAGGAAATGAAAGTTTCGCCAAAACCCATCCGCTCCAGAACAGAAAACAAATATGTATGATCAACACGATCAAAAGCCTTTGTTTGGTCAAGAAACAACAACCCAAAACTGGCACGCACGTACTTATTACAAGAAATAATATCCCTTATCAGAAAAATATTGTCATAAATTGACCTTCCTGGTACACAGTAGGTCTGGTCAGGGTGCACAATAGAGCTGATCACAGTTCCCAAACGGTTTGCTAAGGCCTTCGACAAAAGCTTGTAATCCGCACACAGCAATGAGACAGGCCGCCAGTTCTCGACTAGTTGAGTGTCCCCAGCCTTTGGCAACAGGCAAATGACTGCTCTTCTGCAGGACAGGGGAAGCTCTCCAACATGAAGGCATTCATCAAATACCTCAAGCAGGTCAGGTCCCACAAGTTTCCAAAAAGTCTTATAGAACTCTCCGGGCAAACCATCAATCCCAGAGGCTTTACCATCCTTCAAGCTCCGCATAGCAGTTTCAAGTTCAGCAGCCGAAACTGACATGTTCAATGTGCGTTGCTGGTCTTCCTCAAGTCTTGGAAGCCCGGTAGTCAGCTCCTGCAAGGTCTCATTACTTATGCTCTGGGGGGAGTACAAGTTTGTATAAAAAACCTTCAAAACAGACTTAATCTCCTGTTGGGAGGTCACTATTGGCCCATTAGCAGCACGTAGCCCATGAATCTGTTGTGATTTTTTAACAGAGTTCTCCAAACCAAACAAGGCCTTATTTGGCATATCCAACGTTAAATAACTCATTCTCATGCGTACCAGGGTGCCCATTGCTCGCTGCCGTACCAGTTCAGTCAACATTGCCTTTTTAGTCCATAGCAGCCGGTCACCTGTAGTGTCTTTCCCAGCCGTATTAATGTTTTCCTCCAGGGCTGCAATTTCAGCCTTTAATGAATCAATCGAGAGATTTTGCAATTTAGTGGCATAAAGACTATATTGTTGACAGAACGATTTGACCTGACCCTTTGCGAGGTCCCACCACAGTCGAAGGTTAGCATGTTCAAATTTGGAGGACCGAATTCTTTCCCACACGGCTCGAAAAGCCTCTTTGAATCTCATATCATTCAGCAGGTGGGTATTAAGTGACCAATACGCACTACCCCCTGAGGTCAGAGGCAAATTAAAACCCATTGAAACCAGGTAATGGTCTGTGAAACCAGTTGGGAGTATCTGGGTTGTGGCCATCACATTTAGCATTGGCTTATTCACGTAGAATCTGTCTAGCCTTGCCATTGATATCCTCCCATCATGGCATCTGCACCACGTATAGCACCGTGAAGTTGGGTGTTGCAACCTCCAAACATCTTTCAAATGCTGATTTTTGATGATGTTCTCCAAAATCCTCATAGAAGCTGGATGGGGTTCATGACCGGTCCTGTCTACGGAAGGATTGATAGTGCAATTGAAATCACCAGCAACACAGATGAAAGCGGTTGTATCCAGTCCTTTTACAAAGTCATGCAGAGTGGAAAAGAACACTCTTCTTTCCATGGGCTCACTCGGTGCATATACGTTCACAATGATGATCCTTTGCGTGTTGCAATAGAAATCCACCGCTATCAGATGTCCCTTATAAATTTCCTTAAAGACAATCTTCCGAGCAGGGATTCTATCACTCAAGGCGATGGCAACACCAGCTTTGGGTGTGGTAAACCCACTCAGCCACCACTGCCCTCGATAAAGTTTTCCCCATTCAGCAACCAGGGTGTTCGTAGCATGAGTCTCCTGTATCAGGATGATGTCGGCTTTCACCCTCTCCATCGCCTGAATTGTCTGAATTTTTCGTAAGGGGGTACAACCCCCATTGATATTCAGGGATGCGATACATATCTTTCGCAAAGCCATTTACAAAGGTAACTCACCCTCCGCCTGCAATTCCTTATTCGCCTTTGTGACCGCTTTCCGAAGACGCTGAAATTGGGCCTCCGAGATTTCCATTGGGTCATTTCTTTGCAGGAGGGGTCTTGCAGCCCTGATGAAAGTTTTCACATCGGGAAAATGGTCTTTGATCACAACGTAGCGTTGCCTAAACGTCTCGTTTAGGAAACTGATGACGTTTTCCTTTGTTGCTTCCATCTGTTCTTCTCCCTGATGATCATTCACAGACACAAGGCTTTGAGCTTCCTCATCCAGCTCCCTAACCACATCAACGTTGAAACTCCTTTGTTGTGTGTCAGGAGCAGGCACACCTTCTGTGTCATCACCACTGCAGTCTTCTTGTTGCATCACAAGGGGCACATCTGTGCCACCACTGCTGCCTATTATAGGTCTGCTTGGACCATCATCCTTGGTCGTTTCAACCGGATGTGAGCAACAACCGTTGTCACTCAGGCCCTGGGACTGCTCGTTGTCACAAGGGACAATGGTGCCATCATCACAACCAATACTGCTGCATTGATTTTCTTCAACAAGAGCAAGGGGTGAAGTCCTACTCTCCTCTGTTTCGTCACCACCCTGCCCAGCTTGCTGAGAATCATCAGGATAGTCTGAGATACTGTTTGTTTGTACGAGTATCACTTTGCTACCTTTGTCTTCCACCTCGGCGCTCAAAAAGGTACGTTTTAGGTTCCTCTTAGCCTCGGTGCCTTTCATCAATACCTCCTCAAAGACCATATTCTCTTGAGGTTGCAGCCTCTTGTCCTCATCGACTGGGTGCACCCCTGCTGCACTAACCTCAGCAACACCGCCACCACTTTCCACACCCTGGTCTTCTGGTGTGGGCGTCTGTACTCCACCAGGCTCATGAACGGGGGGCACTGCATCAGTTACAGGGGGGGCCGACCCAGCTGCTGTAGCGTACGTCTTCTTGGCGTCTGGGCAATACTGCTTAGTGTGTCCGTGTGCTCCACATCCGTAGCAGATCAAGGTCTCGGTCGCCATGAAGATTCTATATTCATGCTCGCCTACTTTAAAGGTGTGGGAGGTGTTCAACTGCTTCGCTGCGTCTTTTAGAACAACAAAACAAAAACGTCTAAACGATTGTACGTGCTTCAACCTGCCGTTTCTCGTACGTAGAGGAACCCTAATGATTCGAGAGACGACAGTGCCAAACTCACCTAGCTTGTGTAGGATTTCCTCGTTACCTAGGAAAGGCGGAACATTGCTCAGAATGACTAACTGCCGGCGTGTCCATCGACGACACAGGAACAAACAGATCGTTTCCCAAGGTCAAACCATTCTGCACAACAATATCGGCCAGACTTATTTGCGAAACAAAAACCACAATTTTGTGATTCATACGAGACGCGGCACGAATGTTACTCACGTCGATCAAATCCCCAATCGCAAGCAAAATGTCATCCATTTCAACTCCCTCCGGTGGGACAAGGCACAGCCCGTGCTTACGCGATAAACCCTCATCGGTAACACGATCGGCAGGCCTTTGGCTACTCCTATTAGCCATATCGTCAAAGGAGAAACGAAGTGAAAGCAAATAGATTTGTATAATCCCAAAAAAAAAAAGAGTAGAAAAAAATATATATATATTAAGTAACTAGAAACGAAAGCACGGTTTAAACCACGTTAGGAAAAAACGTGGTTCAAACAAACCCTTACCGTGCTGGTTCTCCCTCTCTCTGTCTCGAAGGAGGAGAAAAAAACGAGGGACAGGTGGTAACGAAGCAGGAAGGGAGGAAAAAGGTCAACATACACGACAAGAGTACAAAAGGAAAAAACCAAAGGAAGGGGAAAGGTAAAAAGGTTGGTGGGGAGAGGATGAAAAACAACACGAGCCAGGAGCTACAACACACAAGCACGAGCACGCGCCATCTTGCCACGCCCAACACACGAAACGGCCAGCAGGGGGCGAGAGCGAGAGAGAGAGAGAGAGAGAGAGAGAGAGAGAGAGAGAGAGAGAGAGAGAGAGAGAGATAGAGATAGAGATAGAGATAGAGATAGAGATAGAGAGAGAGAGAGAGAGAGAGAGAGAGAGAGAGAGAGAGAGAGAGAGAGAGAGATAGAGAGAGAGAGAGAGAGAGAATTTGAATTTTGAACACCGTTTATTTCCACAAAATACACAAGGATGTCAACCTATACCGCAAGGGTATTTACAAGCAGGAGCAGAGAAAAAAAAGGTACAACAACACCAAAGCATCACATTCTTGATGCAATTCTTAAAACATCATGACGAGTTCCGAGTCCTGAACCACACACAAGGCCTCGTGAGTGCACCATTTCCATTCAAAAAATTCAATGTTCCCGTTGCTCATATGGTGATCAAATTCTAGCCTTAATCTTGCTGACACCAGCCCTTTAAATATTGGAATGACGTCATCGCCATAACGTTTGTCAATCTTAATTTTCCTTGACTTATAAATTGCATATTTTGCAACGGCAATCAGGAAATTCATCAAGGCACCAGCATTTTTACAAGAGGAGGTAAAGGGTACACCAAAAATAAACATATGCACGGTAAAAGTGAAGGATAATTTATAAGAAAGGTGTGCAATCACAGAAAGTAGAGGTGCTAACCTCCTGCACTGGACATATGCATGAAAAAGATCCTCCTCCTGTTCGCAGAAGGGACAATTTACAGGCACCGAGGCATTAAGATGGTGGATAAAAGTGTTTGAGGGGAGAGCCCAATGTGTTAGCCTCCATTGGATATCCGCTAAGAACCCATAGATGGGTGGAACAAACATATTATGCCACAGTGGAGTAGAGGGAAACCCCGGCCCTAACCGTTCTGACCACAAGGCCACACGCATCGCTCCAGACAGGGATGAGACTTCTTTCCCCCTCACGAGTTTAAGGACACCAGCCTTAGTTACTAAGTGAAAGGGGGGGGAAACCCATCATCATTGGACTGGACAGAGGGCAGCACCTTGATTTCGGGAAAAGATAGTCGAAGATCTTCGACAATTCCGGCACCTTCCCAGCCAATGTTTAGCTGCCTGAATTTTTTTACGACTACCTGTTTGATTTGTTGAACAACTCGAACAGATGCTACACAAACACCTGTCGCCACCACCCCAGCAGACCTCCACTTGGTTCCAGATGCATCCCTTAGATCACTCACTTTGCTTACGCCTCCTTTAATGAATTTTTGAATTAAAGCATGGCTACGAGGAATACATGGGAAAAAGCTGTTATAGAACAGAGGCTCTTGGAGGAAATTACGACAATTATATGCCTCAAGACAACGTTTAACCTCAAGGCCTTTCCATGCATCTAGCAAACTCCGATAAAAAGCGGGAAGTGAAGCACTGCTGACACAATCAAGGTCCACCAAGAGAAGGTGCCGATCATAGTTCATTCCACCAGCCTGTTGTAATAGAAAATGTGCAAATGGGCGCCAGGGCAGCTCCTCCGCATACAGTAGTCTCTGCACAGACTGCAGGCGAAAAGCCATAATCCGCCCAGAGACATCAATGACTCCTTGGCCCCCCTCCTTCCGAGGGTGGTACAGTATACTGGGCCGCAGCCAGTGGTAGCCGCTCCAAAAAAAGTCTATCAGCTTCCTCTGGATGGCCAGGATCAGCTCCTTGGGTGGCTGCAGGGTAATGACTTTATGCCACAATCTCGCTGCAATCAGGTTATTGATAACAAGAGCGCGGCCTCTGTATGAAAGAGACCGCAGTAGTCCTTTCCATGATTTTAAACGATATGTGATTTGTTCCACACCTCCTTCCCAATTCCTCATTTCCATTTCATGGTTTCCAAGATAAACTCCAAGATATTTGACCCCGTCTGTTTTCCATACCAGATTTTGTGGGAGTGATGGTGGTGATATGACTGAGGGGTTACCTGAACTACACCACAAGGCTACACTTTTACTCCAGTTTACTTCACCAGAGGAGGCTGCAGAGAAGTCTTTTAAGCACTGCTGTACTGCAGCTACACTGCCCGGGCCTTTAAGTAAAACACAAACATCATCAGCATAAGCTGTTACGACAACGACAAATTTTAACCCCTCTACCCCCATATCCTGAGGCAATCGCTTCCTGAAGGATGCCAAAAGTGGTTCAAGGGCGATTGTGTACAACAGTCCCGAGAGAGGACAGCCTTGGCGGATACCCCGTCGAAAGGGAAAGGGGGAGCATAAGTTATTATTTACTTTCAACATACAGAAAGTGTTTGTATATAACAGTTTAACATATGCTGTGAAGGTTTCACCAAAACCCATCCCCTTAAGAACCGAAAACAAGTATGCATGATCAACACGATCAAAAGCCTTTGTTTGATCCAGAAACAATAACCCAAAACTGGCAGGCACATACTTTTTACAGGAAATAATATCTCTTACCAGAAACAGGTTATCATGCATGGACCGTCCAGGAACACAGTAGGTTTGATCCGGCTGTATGACAGAGCTGATCACCTCTTTCAGCCGATTCGCTAATACTTTAGACAAGATTTTGTAGTCAGTACACAGTAAGGAGACAGGTCGCCAGTTCTCAATGAGTTGAATGTTCCCAGGCTTCGGCAAAAGGCATACGACCGCCCTTCTACAGGACAGAGGAAGTTCTCCAGCACGAAGGCTTTCGTCAAGGACTTCAAGCAGATCCGGTCCCACAAGATTCCAAAATGTCTTATAAAACTCTCCAGGCAGCCCGTCAATCCCCGAGGCTTTACCATCTTTCAAGCCTCGCGTGGCTGCTTCAAGTTCATCAGGTGAAATTGACGATTCCAGTGTGTGCTGCTTGTCCTCCTCGACTTCTGGGAGCCCAGCAATCAGCTCCTGTATCGCCTCACTGTTGATACTCTGGGCAGAATACAGGTCAGAGTAAAATGCTTTCAAGGCCGCTTTAATCTCCAGTTGGGAGGTAACCGTTGACCCATTAGCAGTACAGAGCTTATGAATTTGCTGCGAGTTTTTCACCGAATTCTCCAAGCTAAAGAAGTCCTTATTTGGCATATCCAAAGTCAAGTAGCTCATCCTCATACGCACCAAGGTACCCATTGCCCGCTGCCTCACCATTTCGGTCAGTAATGACCTTTTTGTCCATAGCAACTGATCATATCCAAAATCTTTCCCAGCCCCATTACGATTCTGTTCCAATTCTGCAATTTCGGCCTTTAATGAGTCAATTGAGAGACTTTGCATTTTAGTAGTAAACAGACTATACTGTTGACAAAACGTTTTAACTTGACACTTTGCAAGGTCCCACCATATGCGAAGGTTGGCATGCTCAAGCTTAGATGACCGAATTTTCCCCCACACGGTTCGGAAGGCATCTTTAAATTTCTTATCACTTAACAACCGAGTATTGAGTGACCAGTATGCGCTACCTCCTGATGTCAGGGGTAATTTAAAGGACATTGCCACTAAATTATGATCTGAAAACCCTGTTGGGAGTATTTGGGTAGTGGACACCACATTCAGCATTGGCTTATTGATATAGATCCTGTCCAGCCTTGCCCTTGATATGACGCCATCACGACATCTGCACCATGTGTAGGCCCGTGAAGTTGGATGCTGCAACCTCCACACATCCTCAAAACAATAGTTCTTGATGAGGCTCGCTAACACCTTTGCAGAAGCGCCGTGGGGTTCATGTCCATTCCTGTCAACTGAAGGATCAATTGTACAGTTAAAGTCCCCTGCGATACAGGTGAGAGCAGCTGGATCCAGTCCCTCTACAAAGTCCCGCAGTGTGGAAAAGAATGTTCTTCTTTCTATAGGTTCACTTGGTGCATACACATTTACTATAATAAGCTTTTGTGTATTGCAGTAGAACTCCACCGCTATCAAATGTGCCTTATAGACCTCCCTATAAATAACACTCTGAGTGGGAAGCCTGGGACTTAAGGCGATGGCAACACCAGCCTTGGGTGTGGAAACCCCACTCAGCCACCATTGCCCTTTAAAAAGTTTACACCATTCAGCTGCCAAATTGTTTGTGGCATGGGTCTCTTGCAATAGAATGACATCTGCTTTTACCCTCTCCATTGCCTGGATTGCTTGAATTTTCCGTAAGGGGGCACATCCCCCATTGATGTTCAGGGAGGCAATATGTATTTCTCGCATTGTCATTCTAAGGTGGTAGCTCACCGTCTGCCTGCAATTCTTTGTTCGCCTTTGTTACTGCTTTGCGAAGACGTTGAAATTGAGGCTCTGAGAGCATGGGGTCATTTTTCTGTAGAAGAGGTTTCGAAACTTTAATGAAAGCTTGAACATCAGGGAAGTGATCTCTAATTACAACGTGACGTTGTCTAAACGTTGCGTTTAAGAAATCAATGACCTTCCCTTTTGTCACCTCTGCTTGCCTCACCTGCTCCTTCTGAGACTCACTCAGGGCAGCAAGACTGCATCCTTCCTCATCAGCCTCGCCCCCACTCTCACCCAGTGGTGTGTCAGGTACTGGCACCTCATCTGTGTCATTGTCACCATGGTATTTTTGTTGCGTCTGCATGGCACCAACTACCCCATCGTTGTTGTCTGCCACCGACTTATCGATCTCTTTCTCATCATCTTCCGTTGAGATGGGGGTCCTTAACTGCTCGTCGCATGGTGCAGGGTGTCCATCATCACACACGGTGACACACTCGGTAATGCTTCGATTCTCTTCATCCTGTGCAATGGGCAGATTCGCATCTCTACCTATTGCATTACCATTTTGCTCATGGTCATCAGGTTGGTCTGTATTACCATCTTCCTGCACGAGAACCATTTTGTTTCCTTTTCCTCCATTCTCATCGCTCGCAAGAGAGCGTTTCAAGTTTCTCCTCGACTCGGTCTCCATCAGCTTCACCTCCTCGAAGTCCCTTTGTTCTTGAGGTTGCACCCTCTCCTCCACATATGGTTGCTCCACTACCGTATGGGCTTCTCCACCAGCACCACTGTCACCCGCACCCTCGTATTCCGGTGTTGACCTTTTTTCGACACCTGGCTCATCTACAGGGTCGTTCGAGTCATTTACAGGTGGGGGGGGGGGGGGGGGGGGGGTGGGGGGGGGGGGGGGTGCTGCCCCAGCTGCTGTGGCATAACTCTTCCTCACATCAGGACAATACTGCCGAGTGTGTCCGTATGCCCCACATGTATAGCAAATCAAGGTCTCAGTAGCTGCAAAGATCCGGTAATCATGATCTCCTATTTTAAAATTTATAGATATGTTCAGCTGTTTTGCCTCATCCTTTAGTACGACGAAAAAAAAAACGTCTAAACGACTCGACATGCTTCAGCCTTCCGTTCCTGGTTCGCAGGGGGACCGTGATAATTCGTGAGACGACAGTCCCATGCTCCCCTAGTTTACGTAGGATTTCTTCATTCCTCAGAAAGGGCGGAACGTTACTTAAAATAACTTTAACCGCCGGCGTGTCCATGGACGATACCGGGACAAATTGGTCGTTCCCCAACGTTAACCCGTTCTGCACCACGATGTCTGCAAGGCTAACTTGTGACACGAAAACCACCACTTTGTGGTTCATTCGAGACGCAGCACGAATGTTATTTACCCCGATCAACTCCCCGATTGCAAGTAGAACATCGTCCATTTGCACGTCTTCCGGCGGAACAAGGCACAGCCCGTGCTTACGCGATAACACCTCATCACTAACACGATCAGCAGTCCTTTGACTATTCCTATTAGCCATTTATCGGCAATAAACTAAACAAACTAAACGGTAACAATGCAATAAACTAACCAAACAAATCAAAATTAGTTAAATAAGTAAATAAATAAATAAATAATCGGCACGATATAACCAACCCACGTTATAATTTAATACAGGTGACTAACCGTTACCGTGCTGTCTCTCTCTCCCTCTCTTGTCTCAAGAGCAGAAGGGAAACACGGAGAAACCTTCACAAACTCGTACAGGGACACAAATGGAGTGAAAGGAGGATAGGAAAGACCACAAACACAGCACCGTACTCACAGCTCCTCACACACAGCAGCCATGATTGCCACACCCACGCACGACTCACCAACGACCAGCAGGGGGCGCGAGAGAGAGAGAGAGAGAGAGAGAGAGAGAGAGAGAGAGAGAGAGAGAAAGAGAGAGAGAGAGAGACATAAGAAAGCCTAACTGTAGTTTGCCAAAACACACCTGGACATGCCAAAATCCTTCTGGGAAAATGTCCTCTAGACAGATGAAACCAAATTGGAGCTTTTTGGTAGAGCACATCATCTCTATGTTTACAGAAAATAAAATGAAGCCTTCAAAGAAAAGAACACCTTCCCTACAGTCAAACATGGAGGAGGTTCAGTGATGTTTTGGGGTTGCTGTGCTGCCTCTGGCACTGGGTACCTTGAATGTGTGCATGGCATCATGAAATCAGGAGATTACCAAGGCATTTTGGAGCGCAATGTTCAACCCCGTGTCAGAAAGCTGGGTCCCTGTTGAAGGTCATGGGTCTTGCAGCAGGACAATGACCCCAAATGCACTTCAAAAAGCACCCAGGAATGGTTCAAGACAAAACGCTGGACTGTTCTGAAGTGGCCAGCAATGAGTCCCGATCTAAATCCCATTGAGCACCTGTGGGGAGATCTGAAAACAGCAGTTGGGAGAAGGCACCCTTCAAATCTGGGAGAACTGGAGCAGTTTCCACAAGAAGAGAGGGAAATAGAGGTGTCGTGAGCTCATTCATGGCTATAGGAATGGCTTGACTGCATATATTTTGTCCAAAGGCTGTGCTACCAAATATTAAGTTTAGGGTGTGAATAATTTAGTCAATGCCATATATTTTTATTTTCTGATTTAAAAGGATATATTAAGTTCTGAATCAAAAACAAAGGTTCTGTAATATTAACAGTGAAATAAAGAATTGTGGAGACCAAATACTTTTGTCAATTTAAACTTATTTTGTCGAGAAAATTGTGAATTATTTGAAAAAAAAAATGCAAGGGTGCCAATATTTTTGGCCACGACTGTATACTTATACTTTATCTTGTCTTTTAAATATCTTAACAGTTATGTGCATCTTAGTTCTTATCTTAGCAATGCATATCTTCACTCTTCAATATTGTTGTGTCTGCAGCTAGTTATCACCAGCCCTGGACGAATGAACTGAACCAACCTCAACTCCCGAGGCGATATCCAAATTATGGCGGTTATTGCGCATGCAGGCTAAAGAACCTTGAAGCATTGATCTTCACGAAACACACGGGTTTTTTCCGAAACCCAACCAAGAACGAAACAACAAAAATGTACCAATAATTATTTACAGCAAAATAAAGGTGTGGAATGAAAATAACAAAAATAAAGCTGAGGTAGAAATGCTAACTTGAGGTACCTCCACATGGACACAAACACGCACACAGGGTAAAGTAAGAAAATAACAGACATGCTCCGGCACTTTGCTGGCCCAAAATGGATCCTGTTGGTAAGGACGGCGGCTGTTGAAGCCCAGAGCCACCCACGCGGGATGCTCGTGAAAAATGGAGACGACGTCGAACGCCGCATGCCAAAAGCGCTCGCTATCGAGCTGGTGGCGAGCACGTAAAGGGCCCTCGTTCCTTTCTCCTCCGTTTGGGGAAGGACAGCGCGGCCATCAGATCCCTGGTGAGCCCAGCAGCCAAAACCTTCTCACGTTCACCACAGAATAATCAGCAAGCTCCCCTCAAAGGACACCAAAAAACAGCAAAGCTCCTTCACCAGCAAGAACCAATTGCACTCTCCCTTTGAAGAACCAATCGCAAAGCTTCTTCTTCAAGCTCGCCTCACACTCTCTATCGCTCCAGAAGGACCATCGCAAAGCTTCTTCTCCGAGCTCGCCTCGTGCTCTGCCCACGTCATCCAGATGCGTCACTCGGGTGGGCGTGGCCTGCCGGCCCTGTTCCCCCTTCGCCCATTGAACCACTGATAGCTCCGCCTCTCCTGGGCGGGTCTTTGCTGTATGTGCCCATGGAGTGTGAATAAATTGGCTGAGCAATGTCATTCTTGGCCGGCCGATGCCAAAATTGTTAGTGATGGCCACAGAGGGCATCATGAACAGAAATTAGCCTTAAACGCTACTACTAATTAACACGTCATCATCCCTCATATGATGAACATTTAAACACAACCTTAAGTTACATTTTCCCGATTTATACACATCGAAATGCTCCTACACGTCACACGGTCCATAATATCTCCTATTCAATCCTACCTTTCCTACAGTATTCTCTTACCTACTCCCATAAACGTAACAATTTCTTAATACTTATATCCATAAGGGAAGGTGTCAATCCCATTTTCTAAAATGTATCTTTTATCATCAAAAGCTCCCAATGCCTTGTTTTTTAAAAAAAAATTCTGTGTATAATTGATATTTATAACTTCTTATTGAATTCATTTTTCAAAACTCTTCTTTCTTAAAAGCTAAACAGGTGTAATAACTAGCGTGGCTCTGCGCGCCCCATGCGCCTTACCACACGTTGTTTCAGAGGGATAGGCATCCTTGACCATTTTGGTGTCTTTTGGGTCTTCAGGGCCATTTGGGTCTTCAGGGTCTTTTGGATCCTCTGGGCCTTTAAGGGTATTTGGGGGTATTTGGGGTGTTTTGGGTCTTTGGGGTCTTTTGGGTCTTCAGTGTCTTCAGTGGCTTTGGGCCTTAAGGGTCTTTGGTGTCTTCAGGGGCTTTTGGGTCTTAAGGGTCTTTTGTTTCCTCTGGGTCTTTAAGAGTCTTTGGGGTATTTTGGTTCTACAGGCTATTTAAGGGTATTTTGGGTGTAAAGGGTATTTAAGGGTCTTCAGGGTGTTTTGGGTCTTCGGGATGTTTTAGGTCTTCGGGGTATTTTGGGTCTCGGGGTATTTTAAGTCTTCGGCGTCTTTTGAGTACTAGGGCATGCCCGTACTATATATATATATCTAAAATTATATCCCCCCCCCCCCCTCTATTTACATGAAATGGTTTGGTCCAAAGCGAACGGCTTGCGAGTGGTGACAATCCCCCCCCCTCTATTTACATGAAATGGTTCGGTCCAAAGCGAACGGCTTCCGGAGTTTGGTAAAGAAATCGCCATCGCGTACACAAACGCGCAGGAAAGCGAATGAATCGCAAATTCGTTTTTATTAGTTGTAAAACATAGTTTAACGCCAACATAGTTTGCAAACGTGAAATAAATGAATACGCTCTCAAATGTGCCATCCGAGGCAGAGTGTGCCCGCCACGTTCGGCACACGCGATCGTTCGCTGCTCTCTGATTGGTTGAATCGTTTTTTGGACATAGCTCGGTAAGTAATTGTCCGATTAATATGAAACCTTGAAAAGGCACATCCTCGGGTCCCCAGCAATATACCTGGCAAGTTAAAAGTATATCGGACCCGTGGTTGTCGAGAAACAGCGGTCACAGACAAACGTACAGACGTACAGACAGACAGACAGAGATTACTGGAATTATAGATAGATAGGGCATGCCCGTACTATATATATGCCCGTACTATATATCTATCTAAAATTATATCCCCCCCCCTCTATTTACATGAAATGGTTTGGTCCATTCGCAACGCCAAAGCGAACGGCGAACGGCTTGCGAGTACAGTGACAATCCCCCCCCTCTATTTACATGAATGGTTTGGTCCATTCGCAACGACCACAGAACCCCCCCCCCTCTATTTACATGCAATGGTTTGGTCCAAAGCGAACGGCTTCCGGAGTTTGGTAAAGAAATCGCCATCGCGTGCACAAACGGCAAACGCGCAGGAAAGCGAATGAATCGCAAATTCGTTTTTATTAGTTTTAAAACGTAGTTTAACGCCAACATAGTTTGCAAACGTGAAATAAATGAATACGCTCTCAAATGTGCCATCCGAGGCAGAGTGTGTCCTCCACGTTCGGCACACGCGATCGTTCGCTGCTCTCTGATTGGTTGAATCGTTTTTTGGACATAGCTCGGTAAGTAATTGTCCGATTAATATGAAACCTTGAAAAGGCACATCCTCGGGTCCCCAGCAATATACCTGGCAAGTTTAAAGTATATCGGACCCGTGGTTGTCGAGAAACAGCGGTCACAGACAAACAAACAAACGTACAGACAGACAGACAGAGATTACTGGAATTATAGATAGATTCAAGGTGTTTTGGGTCTTCAGTGTATGTTGGGTCTTTGGGGGTGTGTTGGGTCTTCGGGGCATTTTGGTTCTTAAAGGTCTTGAAGGGTATTTGTGTCTTTTGGGGTCTTCGGGGTCTTTTGGGTCTTAGGTGCCATTTGTATCTTCAGGGTCTTTTGGATCCTCTGGGCCTTTAAGGGTATTTTGTGTCTTTGGGGTGTTTTGGGTTTTTGGGGTATTTTGGGTCTTTGAGGGTATTTGTGTTATTTAGGGTGTTTTGGGACTGCAGGGTGTTTCGGGTCTTCAGGGTGTTTTGGGTGTTCAGGGTGTTTTGGGTCTTCAGGGTGTTTTGGGTCTTCAGGGTGTTTTGGGTCTTCAGGGTGTTTCGGGTCTTCAGGGTGTTTCGGGTCTTCAGGGTGTTTCGGGTCTTCAGGGTGTTTCGGGTCTTCAGTGTGTTTCGGGTCTTCAGGGTGTTTCGGGTCTTCAGGGTGTTTCGGGTCTTCAGGGTGTTTCGGGTCTTCAGAGTGTTTCGGGTCTTCAGGGTGTTTTGGGTCTTCATGGTGTTTTAGGTCTTCGGGGTCTTTTGGATCTTCAGGGTGTTTTGGGTCTTCAGGGTCTTTAGGGTGTTTTGGGTCTTCAGGACCATTTTGGATCTTCAAGGTATTTTTGAGCCTCAGGGCCTTCAAGGGTATTTTGCGTCTTTGGTGTGTTTTGGGTCTTTGGGGTCTTCAGGGTCTTTTGGGTCTTTCAGGGTATTTTGAGTCTTCAGGGGTATTGGTGGTATTAAGGGTTTTGAGGGAATTAAAGGGTTGTCAAATGTCTGATGTGTCTCATTAGTCTAAACGTAATTAAGAAGGTTAATTAAGAGGGTGTTAATAACCCTTTTTACTTTTTATCACATTTCGAAGCACCATCCTTTGAAGAATAGGTCTCCTACCATAGTATGTATAATTTGCGCGCAATCCCACAATTTCACTCATAATAATTGAACCACCCAACTCATCTTTAAACTTTCTAATAACCTTTTTATTTTTGTGGAGAACTGACTACGACTCGGTCTGCAATTGATTGTGTCATAAATATCGATGTGTCCTGTCATATCCTCATAAACATCTCCCATATTGATTTTCAAAATGAAACTCTGTATCCATATAAAGCAGATCAACTCCATCATCATATTTCTTCTTTAAGTTGTTGTAGAAGTAGTCATACATATACATGTATAGATAGTAATGTATTGACTTATATCAGGCTGTATCGATAATGATGCATTGATTTGTATCAGTCTGTATCGATAGTAATGTATTGATTTGTATCAGGTTATATCGATAGTAATGTATGGATTTGTATCAGGTTATATCGATAGTAATGTAATAATTTGTATCAGGCTGTATCGATAGTAATGTATTGATTTGTATCAGGTTATATCGATCGTAATGTATTGATTTGTATCAGGTTATATCGATAGTAATGTGTTGATTTGCATCAGGTTATATCGATAGTAATGTATTGATTTGTATCAGGTTATATCGACAGTAATGTATTGATTTGTATCAGGTTATATTGATAGTAATGTATTGATTTGTATCAGGTTATATCGACAGTAATGTATTGATTTGTATCAGGTTATATTGATAGTAATGTATTGATTTGTATCAGGTTATATTGATAGTAATGTATTGATTTGTATCAGGTTATATTGATAGTAATGTATTGATTTGTATCAGGTTATATCGATAGTAATGTATGGATTTGTATCAGGTTATATCGACAGTAATGTATTGATTTGTATCAGGTTATATTGATAGTAATGTATTGATTTGTATCAGGTTATATCGACAGTAATGTATTGATTTGTATCAGGTTATATTGATAGTAATGTATTGATTTGTATCAGGTTATATTGATAGTAATGTATTGATTTGTATCAGGTTATATTGATCGTAATGTATTGATTTGTATCAGGTTATATCGATAGTAATGTGTTGATTTGCATCAGGTTATATCGATAGTAATGTATTGATTTGTATCAGGTTATATCGACAGTAATGTATTGATTTGTATCAGGCTGTATCGATAGGAATGTGTTGATTTGTATCAGGAGGTATCGATAGTAATGTATTGATTTGAAACACGCTGTATCGATAGTAATGTATTGATTTGTATCAGGTTATATCGATCGTAATGTATTGATTTGTATCAGGTTATATCGATAGTAATGTGTTGATTTGCATCAGGTTATATCGATAGTAATGTATTGATTTGTATCAGGTTATATCGACAGTAATGTATTGATTTGTATCAGGTTATATTGATAGTAATGTATTGATTTGTATCAGGTTATATCGACAGTAATGTATTGATTTGTATCAGGTTATATTGATAGTAATGTATTGATTTGTATCAGGTTATATTGATAGTAATGTATTGATTTGTATCAGGTTATATTGATAGTAATGTATTGATTTGTATCAGGTTATATCGATAGTAATGTATGGATTTGTATCAGGTTATATCGACAGTAATGTATTGATTTGTATCAGGTTATATTGATAGTAATGTATTGATTTGTATCAGGTTATATCGATAGTAATGTATGGATTTGTATCAGGTTATATCGATAGTAATGTATTGATTTGTATCAGGTTATATCGACAGTAATGTATTGATTTGTATCAGGTTATATTGATAGTAATGTATTGATTTGTATCAGGTTATATCGATAGTAATGTATGGATTTGTATCAGGTTATATTGATAGTAATGTATTGATTTGTATCAGGTTATATCGATAGTAATGTATGGATTTGTATCAGGTTATATCGATAGTAATGTAATAATTTGTATCAGGCTGTATCGATAGTAATGTGTTGATTTGTATCAGGAGGTATCGATAGTAATGTATTGATTTGAAACACGCTGTATCGATAGTAATGTATTGATTTGTATCAGGTTATATCGATCGTAATGTATTGATTTGTATCAGGTTATATCGATAGTAATGTGTTGATTTGCATCAGGTTATATCGATAGTAATGTATTGATTTGTATCAGGTTATATCGACAGTAATGTATTGATTTGTATCAGGTTATATTGATAGTAATGTATTGATTTGTATCAGGTTATATCGACAGTAATGTATTGATTTGTATCAGGTTATATTGATAGTAATGTATTGATTTGTATCAGGTTATATTGATAGTAATGTATTGATTTGTATCAGGTTATATTGATAGTAATGTATTGATTTGTATCAGGTTATATCGATAGTAATGTATGGATTTGTATCAGGTTATATCGACAGTAATGTATTGATTTGTATCAGGTTATATTGATAGTAATGTATTGATTTGTATCAGGTTATATCGATAGTAATGTAGGGATTTGTATCAGGTTATATCGATAGTAATGTATTGATTTGTATCAGGTTATATCGACAGTAATGTATTGATTTGTATCAGGTTATATTGATAGTAATGTATTGATTTGTATCAGGTTATATCGATAGTAATGTATGGATTTGTATCAGGTTATATCGATAGTAATGTAATAATTTGTATCAGGCTGTATCGATAGTAATGTGTTGATTTGTATCAGGAGGTATCGATAGTAATGTATTGATTTGAAACACGCTGTATCGATAGTAATGTATTGATTTGTATCAGGTTATATCGATCGTAATGTATTGATTTGTATCAGGTTATATCGACAATGTATTGATTTGTATCAGGTTATATCGACAGTAATGTATTGATTTGTATCAGGTTATATCGACAGTAATGTATTGATTTGTATCAAGTTATATCGATTGTAATGTATTGATTTGTATCAGGTTATATCGATAGTACACTACTCACAATAAGTTACGGATATTGGCATGTTCTTCGGTGTGGTTGATTTTGTGTTTTTATTATGTTGAAAAAAGATGTTGGTCCTAATTCTATGGTTATTAATGTGTGAAAAAACACAGCATTCTTGATTTCAATACCATAACCCTAACCCCTATAAAAATAAAAATAAACTCACTCCCACAATATCGCTAACTTATTGTGAGTAGTGTAATGTATTGGTTTTTATCAGGTTATGTCGATGGTAATGTATTGATTTGTATCAGGGTGTATCGATAGTGTGACACAAGCATCGTTCGAAGCACCGATCACGCAGACCCAGAGAGTCAGAGCAGACACTCACATTCACACCACCTGGTCTGGTTATTCGCATCTTTCATTTCCTCTCAAAGGTAAACAGCCCGAACATACTTCCATTCCCCATCGCTCTACGTCCTTTCGGACCCCTTCTTGTCCCCAGTCCCCCTACGAGTTTCGTACCACTTGTGCTTTGACATGATTGTATATCAGCAATGACAAGGTGCACTAAAAATGATCAAATCGTCAAAAGAACCCTGAACTTATGTTGAAGTTGTAGATATTATGTCCACATTTTTAAACAAACTCTTTTTAAATTCCCTGATGTTGTGGAACGAATCAGGAGCGCATTGAGACATTTATACTCATTTGCATGGCAAAAGGACAATAGGCATCTGACTCCAAGGGACAATAGGAAAAGAACTTTATTCATGATGTTATTGTTTGTGCTCACTTTGTAGACTGTGGATCTAATTTAATACTCTGAATGCATTATAGTGTAAAAATATTCCCAGTGTGACAACAAGACAATGCAAGTGTGTTCGGAGAACGTACACAAATCACATCGGCAACCGTTTATGGCGTAGCCATGGCGACGCGATTCACCGAATGACGTCACAACCTTGTCCTTTTGACTCCTGTGAACTCTACACGACCTCAGGGGTTGCATGTATGGATGTGGCCAAGAAAAAGGAGCCATGTTTGATCATTTTTGCTTGATGTGCTGGTTTAGAAGAATTTATGTTTGACTAGCGCAGATACTAAATGTTAAATTTAAAGGAATTTAAGAAATATCGATAAACATCATTGATGTTGTTCTGATACACAATACTGACGAATACTCATGTTGTTAGGGGTTGGGGTTATACCCTGTTATAATAAAATATTTTGTAATAATAGTGACTGAATTAATGACATTTTAACATCTCACATTTAAAAACAAGAAAGAGCAGAGATTGCAGACCCTAGCCAGGAGGGTTTCTAGTGGTTTTTAAGGCTTTTGTATTGAAACAAATATGGCGGCCAAACCACGTGACCAATGATATCGTTATTTATTTTTTTCTCCACCAAATTATCCGTAGATGACGCTCAAGAAATTTCATCTTGATCGGATATAGTTTTGTAATTGTCGAATTATGACGTCATAATGGAGGCACCTATGACATCATTAACATATGTTATTCCCTTTGGAGAGTTCTTTACAATGAGCCATGTGTCAATTTTTTCTGTGCAGCGCTTTCGGAGATAAAGGTGCAAATTTTTTCGGATTTTCCAAGATGGCGCCCATACCACGTGACCTATGACGTCATATTTATCATTAAAAAATATTATTGAGGAGGAGTTGCACCGACGGTGCTAATTTCCTATCAATCGGGCCAACGGTTGCAGAGAGAATCATTTATTCTGTGCGGACAGATAGACAGACAGACTCTAATGCAATATCCTCTCCTCTGGTGACGTATAAATCCAACGTATAAAGGTACGTTGTATCGTTTTTGAACGAACCGATTTTGAATGAACAAAAGAGCACATTTTTAAAATGCAATGGAGTTTGGTTGCACTGGATCCGGATCATGAAGTTTGGCTGTTTAATCGAACAGTGTCGGATTCGGTCCATTGGAAAAGTGCAATGTCAACGATAACATTCCATCGGATCAGTAATCTATATATATAAAACACAGTTTGTGTGTGTGTGTGTAATGTTACCGATAGACTCCTAAACGGAGAGGCTCACATGCTTGATATTTGGCATAGACATGGCCATTGAGCCTGGGAAGAACATGGCCTACCGAAAAAAAATTATTTCATAATATTTTTTTACCATATTTTTACCTCAGCGCATTTCAGCGAGGAATATTATACACGGAATCTGACCGGGGCAGAGCAGCGCGCTGATTCGCTCAGAGCGATCACGTGATGTTCCATCCCCGCCGCCAGACCATCTTTGAAACAGCTGTGAAACGTCTTTCCACAACCCTTCCGTAACCGATTGGAGCAGTTAACAGTTGTCTGGCTTTTAAAATCTGGGACACGTTCAAAACAAACGAGATCTGCGAAGCGAGTTGGTCGAGTCGTGCTAACCAAGATGGCGACACGGCGGCTTCACTTTTCACGGAGTATGAGCGTTCCATATATTTTCAATTCAGTGCGCCCGACTCGCTCACATACTTGATTTGATTTGTGGCATAGACGTAGCCATTGGGCCTTCACGGTGTAATTTGTGCGAGGCTTTTGTCCGAGTGAGCTCGAGTCGAGAGGGCGAATGTACGGGTTGGGAATGTACGTCACAGGATCGGAGAGTCTCCAAAATCCGCTTCGTGCTGTTGCGAAGATGCAGGACGATGTCGCGATTGTTGTACTGCTCTCCGACCATGAGAACTGCAACGTCATTGTTGACTGGCCCTCCCCTTCTCTCCCCCTTCCCCCTCCCCGTCCCCTCCCGCCCCCTCCCCCTCTCCCATCCTCCCCCTCCTGTCCTCCCCTCCCCCTCCCCCTCCCCCCTCTTCTCCCCGCCCCCCTCTTCTCCCCTCCCCCCCTCCCCCCCTCTCCCCCCTCTCCTCCCCTCCCCCCCGTTCCCCTCCCCTCCCCCCCCGTTTCCCCCCCCCTCCCCTCCCCCTCCCCCCCTCCCCCTCCCCTCCCCCCCGTTCCCCCCCCCCCCTCCCCTCCCCCTCCCCCCCTCCCCCACTCGGCAATGCCGGGTACTTCTGCTAGTCTGTTCTGTTTGTTCTGAAATTCGTGATCTGAGACCCCAGACAAAAGAAAGACAGAATAGAACGAGCGTTTGTCAATGTCATTACAGCAACGTCAGGGGAAAATGAACAATAAAATGAGTGAACATGGCAAGTGAAAGTCTCATATAAAAAGTGCAGGTAACCGCACACATAATGAGAGCAGCCTACACAACATGTAAAGAAGATCCGTTATTTAAGGTGCGTGCTGACATCTCGCAGGTACAGCAGTTCAGCGGGTTAAATATGTGGGGATTGCTGAATTGTGACCATGCATGTCGTGACACACCTGATGTTTGGAGTGGTTGTCACACGGGGGGGGGGTGAGGGGGGGGGTGGAGTGGGTCACTCATTACGGGGGGAGTGGGTCACACATGGAGGGATTGGGGAGTGGGTCACACACGGGGGGGGGGGGGAGGAATTGGGTCACACATGGGGGGAGGGGAATGGGTCACACACAGGGGGGGGGGGGAGGAATTGGGTCACACATGGGGGGAGGGGAATGGGTCACACGCGGGGGGAGTGGGTCACACACACGGGGGTGGGGGGGGGGGAATGCGTCACACACGGGTGGAGTGGGTCACACACGGGGTGGATTGGGTCACACACGGGGTGGAGAGGGTCACACATGGGGTGGAGAGGGAATGGGTCACACATGTGGGGGGGGGGAATGGGTCACACATGGGGGGGGGGTCACACATGGGGGGGGAATGGGTCACACATGGGGGGGGGAATGGTTCACACAGGGGGAGCGGGTCACACACGAGGGGGGGGGGGAGGAAGTGGGTCACACATGGGGGGAGGGGAATGGGTCACACACGGGGGAAGTGGGTCACACACGAGGGGGGGGGGGGAATGCGTCACACACGGGTGGAGTGGGTCACACACAGGGTGGATTGGATCACACACGGGGGGAGGGGGTCACACACGGGGGGAGGGGGTCACACACGGGGGGGGGAGGGAGGAAGTGGGTCACACACGGGGGGAGTGGGTCACACACGGGGGGGGGGGATACGTCACACACGGGTGGAGTGGGTCACACACAGGGTGGATTGGGTCACACACAGGGGGAGGGGTCACACGCGGGGGGGGGGGGTAGTGAGTCACACCCACACATGGAGGGGGGGCGGGGGGGAGGTGGTTTCCATGCAACGCATGAATTTTCACGATCCCCAAGAGGAAGTGTCTCGTTTTCATCAAATGTCAAGTAAATGACATTTTGAAAATTAAAGATTTCAAATAAACTTAAAGGGTACGTGCACATAACTAATAGAATAAACACGAATATATATATATGTCTCGGCAATTTCATGAAACGCATCGTCTTTGGGCGGTGGATAATCCCTCCGAACTAAACAGGCATTACCTGGTTTCCTTTGCTTGAGTTGTAATCAAAATGTACCTTTGCTTCAAAAAGTAATTTATGATCGAAGACGTGTGATTCAGTGTTAAAATGCACATCAGAGGCCTATCGTAGTGTTATGACGCCCATGACTCTTCTTCATTTTTAAACTTGAATGTATCAAAACACGCATGGTGACGTCATCGGACTTCCACCGCAATGATGATCTTCAACAATAGGTGAGGGCGAGACTACAGGAAGTAAGCTGTAAGACGTGCCCTTTTGTGGTTTGTTTTCAACGTATCCAATCACGTCTGTTGTCGCGAAGGGTGCACCAACCGGAAGTTACGTAGTTCCGCGGGCGGCTATACAAACATTTCGTATTCTTTTTCAAAAAACTTTATATCGTTAGAAACTGAATTACTTCCGGCTTGTCGGAAAGTTAAAATTTTAAAGATCAGACAAGAATTAAGCGAGTTATGATCAAATAACCTACACCGCCCCGACCCAAGCTCCTCGTCGACCGTACACGAGGTCCCGCTGAGCCTCGCTCCCAGCACCAACAGCACCGCGAAGGGCCGAGCAACCGCTCCAAGCACCGAAAGCACTGAGCACTGCTCCAAGCACCACAAAGATGACGAATCAATGACCACCAGTCAAGAACGCAGGGAGGAGCGTGAATAAACCCAGGCAAAAAGAGAGCGAAGCACGACGGATCCATTGCAGAGGCAAAAAGCACAAAGGGCGATCTCCAACACGAAGGGGTCCAGCGCGAAGAGAGACAATGTCGTCCAGCGAGTCATTTTTGTCACCTCGCGTGTGACGTCAATCCCTTCTCTCCTCCAACCAGAGCCTCGATTCTTTGCGGTCTCTCAAACCTTATCGCGCCTTCCCTCCAATGAACAACCTCCTTCTAAGTCGTGGTTTGGCCCCTTCCCCGCCGATTGGCTGAAGGTTCGCGCCTTCCGCACCAACCAATCACACGTTCCCTAGGCGTGGCTCCAGCCCGCCACGATGCTCGTCGCCCATGTGGCGTTGTACGCGGCCGCTGCCTGCTTGTCTTTCCGGTCAGTCATTGTAAGGGGAGGGAATTATTTAATGTGTGCACCAAGGACCTATCGAAGTGTTTATATGAGTGCGTTGCCATAATGGACACGGGTTTGACGATAGAGGGAACGACAAACAACGGAAGATTACCCATAATCCCTGTACTAATTAGCATGCCCAGCCCCTCTCACGGCGGGGACACCAATACAGCTTATACCGACAAACTGGGCTAAACATAGAACTTATTACAGGTAGATTCCCCATCACGACAGTTGGATACCTACCTATACAGATCTACCTGGCTCTAGATATTCCTTTACCCCCCAACATAACATTAGGTTCATGCACTTTTTGTAAAGTTTCCTTTTCAATAATACCTGAGTCATTGGATGAACACCAGCCCAAACAAGCACGTCATCATGGTAGTGATAGCTACATGTATATCATCTTCAGCCATGTATGGTTAATGATAACGTTTACATTGTGGTAGTTCACATTGAAGCGAAAGAGCCGCTGGTGCAGCTGAAACTGCATGGAGTGTCCCTGCACGGTTAAGGCTCTTTAGCAAAGGCACACAATGCTCGCTGTCTGTCGCCACCACTGAGGCTTTCTGTTCGAGCTGGAAGGCCACATGGCGAGCCTGTCACGTCAGCAGGCCAGTCGCGCCTCGAATGACAGGAATGCGGCGCCTGACGGGCGGCACCATTGAGACTCGGCAGCCTGGCCCACGGGCTTGAGCTCAGGGTCCACCAGAAAAGGTCTCGCTTCCACTTGTAAGGTTTAGAGGGCGCGACAGACTCCGGCTGTCCCTCCCGTTTTTCAGACAACTCAACATTTTATAAACAGCTGCACGACGAGCTCTTTGGACAAGGCTCAAGTTATTGGTAATCATAGGGGGGTTTTGGGGAAGGGGGTGGGGGCAAAATGACCCCCGACCCGAGTTTAACGAGGGATGATCAATCAACATCTCAACTTCAAAATGTACACTGACGAATCCATGGTATCCACGTAAACGTAAATACATCATTTACTTTACATACGAGTAAAATTTATCGATTTATTTATAAATACCGACTTATCGATTTGCTTTAAATTTGTATTGTTACCCACAAGTAAATACCATATTTATTTTCACACGAGCAAAGTTATGTATTTACATCTAAAGACTGTCATTTACTTTAGATTAATACATTTATCCACTTACAAGTAAATACTGTAATTTACTTTAGCTAAGTAAGGTAATCCACATGAGTAAATCTATACAATAGATGGAGCCGTGTGTGTTTTACGAAAATCGAAGATTTTTCAAGTGTATCGGATGGTCTTGTGCATTATTACCTTCGCAAAAGCGGAAGGTTATGTTTTGATCGCTGTGTATTTATTTGTATGTCTGTGTGTGTGTGTGTGTGTGTATGTTATTCGCATAACTCAAAAAGTATTCAACCGAATTGCATGAAATTTGGTGGGATGATTGGTTATTATACGGGACACATTTGATTAGATTTTGGGAGCAATCGGGTCAAAGGTCAAGGTCAAGGTCACGAAAAGGTCAAAATCGTATTTTTGTTGTTCTGTTCCCTACACTCCCATGCCAAGTACAGAACAGTAGCTGCGGCGAAGGTATGCGCTCTACCGAGTGCCCGTTCTAGTTTGTATGTCTGTGTGTGTGTGTGTGTGTATGTTATTCGCATAACTCAAAAAGTATTCAACCGAATTGCATGAAATTTGGTGGGATGATTGGTTATTATACGGGACACATTTGATTAGATTTTGGGAGCAATCGGGTCAAAGGTCAAGGTCAAGGTCACGAAAAGGTCAAAATCGTATTTTTACCATAGCGCGGTCAATTTTTATCCAATTGGCATGCAACTAATGCCAAAATGTTCAGAATTCAATGCCCGATCTTGTTTGTCATAACTCGGTCAATTCTTATCCGATTTGCATGAAATCAGCACCAAACTGTTCACTGTTCTGTTCCCTACACTCCCATGCCAAGTACAGAACAGTAGCTGCGGCGAAGGTATGCGCTCTACCGAGTGCCCGTTCTAGTTCTGTCTGTTTGTGTTTGTCTGTCTGTCGATGTCAATCGCCTACAAGTCACAATTTCAAACCGATCATTACAAAACTTCACCAAATGGTAGACGTGGTCAGAAGGAAGAGGCCTATTGATTTTGAGGTCAAAAGGTCAAAAAGTCAACATAGGCCAAAGGTCAACAAATATATCAGATTTCTAAAATCATCAATTTTCATCCGATTGACTTGAAAGTTGAAGATGATTTGCATATCTGGTCACTGAATTCAACCACAAATTATTTTTTGAGATCAACATAGGCCAAAATGTCAACAAAGGCCGGATTTCTAAAATTGTTAATTTTCATCCGATTGACATGCAATTTGAAGAGGATGTCTATATCGGGTCACTTGAATTCAACCACCAAGTATTCTTGAAGTCATCATGGCTAAAAATTCAACATCGGCCAAAAGTCAACAACTTAGGTGGAATATCTATAATCCTCAATTTTTATCCGATAAACTTGAAATTTCAACAGGATTTTCATATCTGGTCACTAAATTAAACCACCAATTGTTTTTGAGTTCCAAAGGTGGAAAGGTCAACATAGGCCAAAGTTCTAAAATTGACAATTTTCATCCGAAACAGTGTTTATATATTTGTAGGTAGGCTACAGTGTTTATATATTTGTAGGTACAGTGTTTATGTATTTGTAGGTAGAGTGTATATATACTGAAACGCAAAAGAAACTTACCACATTTGAAACCTTTAAATATCAACAATAACACTGCGTGTAGTAAATGTGTGAACTTATTTGCGGACAATAGTGTCCTCACTGTCAGACAAAACGGTCACGGATGGTCACTTGAACCTTCAATGGTCACTTCATAGCACAGCTGTTGAACAGCCGTTTTGACTGTCAGTGATTAGCCAAGGGGTACGGGATGATTTTAATGAGCTGCACGTGATGTCTTGATATTGGCTTTAAAAAGGCCAGTGCAAAAGGGCATTTTGACCGAAACATTTGACCATTTTGACCAACTTCAAAAAGACCGAAAACGCAAAAGAAACTTACCACCTTTGAAACCTTTAAATATCAACAATAACACTGCGTGTAGTAAATGTGTGAACTTATTTTTGGACAATAGTGTCCTCACTGTCAGACAAAACGGTCACGGATGGTCACTTGAACCTTCAATGGTCACTTCATAGCACAGCTGTTGAACAGCCGTTTTGACTGTCAGTGATTAGCCAAGGGGTATGGGATGATTTTAATGAGCTGCACGTGATGTCTTGATATTGGCTTTAAAAAGGCCAGTGCAAAATGGGCATTTTGACCGAAAAATTTGACCATTTTGACCATTTTGACCAACTTCAAAAGGACCGAAAACGCAAAAGAAACTTACCACTTGTTTGAAATGTAATAAAATTGTAACAGTTCAAAATAAAACAAACCAACAATTGCTAATTGAAACATTGGCATTTTATTGATGACACGTCAAGTTTTTGACCAAGATACACCATCTCATCAGTTTGTTCTACAGTACAGAACAGCACAAGGTGCAATGTCAGTCCCCTTTCAATTGCGTGTGTAGCCACCATTGTTTTGGATACAGGCAGTGCATCATCGGCGTATACTGCCTACCAGTTTTTGGATGGATTGCTGCTGGATTCTGTCCCACTCAGTCCTCAATGTCTGAAGCAGCTCTGCCCGTGTCCTGGCCCTGCCAACTACGCGTCTCCCAAGCTCATCCCACTGGTGCTCTATGGGATTCAGGTCAGGGGAGAGCGCAGGCCACTGCATGGTGTTGATGTTCTCGCCTTGGAGAAATGCAGTGGTAAAGCGAGCAGCATGGGGACGATCGTTGTCATGCTGAAAGGTTCTCAGTTCTGGGTGGTCTAGCAGGAATGGCAGCAGATGATGTCGCAGGATGTTATCCACATACCGCTGGGCGTTAAGATTCCCATCCACAACCACCAGTGGCGTCCTGTACCGGCCTGATATGGCGGCCCACACCATCACACTTGGGCCACCCCACCTGTTGGCTTGACACAAGCAACAATCGGCATATCGCTCGCCAGTTCTTCTCCAGACACGCTCACGCCCATCAGGACTGTCCACACAGAACCTTGACTCATCGCTGAAAGCGACCTCGTTCCACTGCGCCAAGGTCCACCGCTGATGCTGCTGGCACCATCTCTGTCGGTTGCGGCGATGGGCAGCCGTCATCACGGGGCCTCTGTATGGTATTCTGGCAGTCAGGCCATAGTCATGCAGTCGTCTTCGTGCAGTATCATTGGAGATCCGTGGGTTTGCACGCCCCGGAGTTTCTGCCGCAGTGCGGGATGCTGGACGGAATCGATCCCGCAGGTGACTTCGGACCATCTGCCTGTCCTGCCTTGCAGTGGTGACTCTTGGCCTCCCTGATCGAGGTCTGTCATCTGCAGAGTTGTGGAGGGTGTCTCTGTCCACCAGGGCCGATATCGTCTGGTGTGAACAGCCAAGGCGACGTGCCACCTCACGGTCTCTCAGTCCGCCTTGCAGCATGCCCAGGGCACGCTGCCGTTGATCCCTTGACAATCGTGGCATGTTGATTGAAATGCCCATTTTGCACTGGCCTTTTTAAAGCCAATATCAAGACATCGCGTGCAGCTCATTAAAATCATCCCGTACCCCTTGGCTAATCACTGACAGTCAAAACGGCTGTTCAACAGCTGTGCTATGAAGTGACCATTGAAGGTTCAAGTGACCATCCGTGACCGTTTTGTCTGACAGTAAGGACACTATTGTCCACAAATAAGTTCACACATTTACTAGACGCAGTGTTATTGTTGATATTTAAAGGTTTCAAAGGTGGTAAGTTTCTTTTGCGTTTTCGGTCTTTTTGAAGTTGGTCAAAATGGTCAAATTTTTCGGTCAAAATGCCCATTTTGCACTGGCCTTTTTAAAGCCAATGTCAAGACATCACGTGCAGCTCATTAAAATTATCCCGTACCCCTTGGCTAATCACTGACAGTCAAAACGGCTGTTCAACAGCTGTGCTATGAAGTGACCATTGAAGGTTCAAGTGACCATCCGTGACCGTTTTGTCTGACAGTGAGGACACTATTGTCCACAAATAAGTTCACACATTTACTACACGCAGTGTTATTGTTGATATTTAAAGGTTTCAAAGGTGGTAAGTTTCTTTTGCGTTTCAGTATATATTTATAGGTAGGCTACAGTGTTTATATATTTATAGGTACCCTGTTTATATATTTACTGGTGGGTGACCCGTGGGAATCCCACGGGCATGGACGTGTGTGACATTTGGACATGTTCATTCAGTTGCTGCACATTCAGTTTTACAAAATGGTTACTGGCAATTTATCAGATCCACAAATGATGTAATCTAACACGATATATTTACTTCTGATAACATGTGAATGCATGTGCGTGCACATGGGAAATAGTTTGAAATGTGTAATTACATCTCATGTAAAATGTGACTTCAAGAGCTCAAGTCCTCTCCCTCCCCGCCCCCATCACGCACACTGCACCAGGGAGTGGGTCTCACACACACACACACACACACACACACACACACACACACACACACACACACACACACACACACACACACACACACACACACACACGAGTGGGTCGCTTTACTCTTCCCCCCTCATTCCTTTCCAAACCCGCCTCACTCCTCTCCCCTTCCCCGTCTCTTCTCCCTCCCCCAGTCTCCCCTACCCCTCCCCCAGTCTCCCCTACCCCTCCCCCAGTCTCCCCTACCCCTCCCCCAGTCTCCCCTACCACTCCCCCAGTCTCCTCTCCCCCTCACTCCGGCAGTTGTTCCAATCGAGCAGGTACGGCAAATATTAGAGGTAATTGAACTTTTCTCTTGGAGCAACACAGTGTAAATCTGCCCCTTGTCCTGTTCATTCATCAGTGAAATGTTTCGTAGAACAATACACGCATGGTGACGTCATCGGACTCGGACCGCAATGATTATTATCTTCAACAATATTATCCAATACCTCCCCTCCCCCAGCATAACAATATTATCCAAGATCTCGCGAGATCTTGCTGGCGACGGCATGGTTTTTCGAAGCTGTACACGCTCTCCACGTTTTCGAAGTTAAGTAATAAATTGTTCACAATTGTATTTTTGTCGAAACTGTATTTATCTTTCGGTGTGTGTACCTATAGTGTGCCCCGAGGAAGATTCTCGGTGTTAATCTTTCATACCTGTATAAAAAATCGTCAGTTATTTTGTGCTGCGTTTTTTGCGGCCCAATACCTTGTTTTCCTACCTTGAGGCTTTGTTTTCTCTCAGCGGTCGATTGTGGTCCATCTACTTTCATTCTCAGTTTTTCCCAGTCTTTTCACACCATACTTCCTTGTTTACAATCTTAACTAAAAAAAAATTAAAAAAACATTCCCTTCTTTGTTCTTATTGGTTCGTTCGTTCTTCGATCACGTGTTTCACCCTCATTTCCCCAGATAGTTTTCACTGTTCAATTTAAAAATATTTTAACTTTCCCCTGAAGTGCTGTATTCTGTTGTATATTATAACACTTTTTCTTTTCTTCTTTAAAAGGTTGCTTTCGACTTGCTCACCAAATCTATTCATTCCCCCCCCACAAAATGCCATCTCTTACAGTTCCTCTTTCCTACATTCCCTAAACTCACCCCCCCCCCCCCCTCCAGCGTCCTTCAACGTATCTCTGACTCGAAGGTCACAAGAAACTCATTTTGCAATAAATGTTCGTTTCCCATTAATCGTACAACACTTTCTAAAATCCAAACTCACCCCTCCCTTCTAAATCTTCCCCATCACCCATCCCTTTCAAATCTCCCCCCTTGCCCCATCCCTCCTAAACTCCCCCTCGCCCCTCTCCTCCTAAACTCTCCCCTCCAAATCTCCCATCACTTTCAAATCCCCCCTTTTGCCCCTTCCCTCCAAATCTTCCCCATCACCCATCTCTTTCAAATATTCCCCCTTGCCCCTCCCCTCCAAATCTTCCCCATCACCCATCCCTTTAAAATCTTCCCCCTTGCCCCATCCCCCCTAAACTCCCCCTCGCTCCTCTACTCCTAAACTCTCCCCTCACCCCTCCCCTCCAAATCTCCCATCACTTTCAAATCCCCCCTTTTGCCCCTTCCCTCCTAAACTCCCCCCTAATCCCTCCCCTCATAAACTCCCTCCTCACCCCTCCCCTTAAAATCTCCCCACCCTCATTTTTTCTCCATTTCCCCCCTCTCACCCCTCCTCCTCAAAGCGTCCTCCCTGCTTCTTCCCCCATCCAACTCTCACCTCCATCTACCCCAACCTTCTTCCTCACTCTGCCCCTCCTCAAATAACACCTCAGTGTCCCTCACCCAATCACCAACAAACCTTTTGTTTGCCCCATTTTTACCTTTCTCCTAGCTATTCTGAAATCTGACACTTTCAACAGCTCTCCCTACCTCTTCCTCCTCTTCCACATCTTACCCTACCCCTACCCCTCCCCCCCCCCCCCCCCAATTCTGTATCCGATGATCCCCCTTCCTCTTGATTAACGGTATGGACTTCAAACATCTGGGGCCTTGGCTCAAACCTGATTGATCGTCCCCCCAAGCGCTCTCCCTCCCACAGATCTCCCGATGTCCCTGCTCTCAAATGTTGTGTTTGTGTGCTTCTCCTTCTCTCCCCATATTGTCTACCGCTCCCTTTTTTCTTTTCTTTTTTTAAAATACAGAATCGAGGCTCGTGAAAGAGCTAACATTGATTTCACAAACAAATCAAACAGACAAACAAAATATATAAAAAGAGGGAGCGGAAGACAAGATGGGGAGAGAAGGGGAAGCACACAAACACAACATTTGAGAGCAGGGAGATGTGTGGGAGGGAGAGGGCTTGGGGGGAGGAGGCGTGGGAAGGGGGGGGGGGGGATGAGGGAGAAGTATAAAACACAAGGACACCAAGGACTTCCAGGACAGAAGTTGGTATTTCAAAAAAGTGGAATTGGGGTGAAATTAGCGGGGGTAGAAAAGATCAAGGTTTTGGATTTTTTGTTTTTTGTTTTTTGTATACTGAATCGAGGCTCGTGATGGAGCTAACATTTACTTCACAAACAAATCAACCAGACAAACAAAATATATAAAAAGAGGGAGCGGAAAACAAGATGGGGAGAGAAAGGGAAGCACACAAATACAACATTTGAGAGCAGAGAGATGTGTGGAAGGGTGAGGGCTTGGGGGGAGGAGGCGTGGGAAGGGGGGGGGGGGATGAGGGAGAAGTATAAAACACAAGGACACCAAGGACTTCCAGGACAGAAGTTGGTATTTCAAAAAAGTGGAATTGGGGTGAAATATGCACGGGTAGGAAAGATCAAGGTTTTGGATGGGGGAAGATAAGAGATGGTGGTGAACAGCTGTTTTAAAGACCTGGAGGGTGGAGTGGGATTGAAGAGAGTGAGGGAGTTTGTTCCAGAGGCGGGAGAAAAGAGGAATGTAGGAGTGAAGGTGAGCAGAGAGTCTTGATTTTGGCAGTTTGACCATAAGAGGGTTGCAGGCAGATCTTGTGCGACCTGTAGGAATATTTGCGGGACAGAGCCCAGAGAGAGCTGGGGGGGCAAGGCCAGAGAGGAGTCGGTAGAAGACGGAAAGACCACCAACCTGCCTGCGGTGAGTGAGTGAGTGAGTGAGAGGCCCTTGGAGTTAGCTTCATCGCGGGAGATTCCAATGATTCTGAATGCTTTGGTTTCAACAGCGTGAAGACGAGCTAGGTGTGAGGCAGGAGCACCAGCCCAGAGGGGAGAGCAGTATTCCATTGAGCTGCGGATGAAAGCCTTGTATGTGGTGAGGAGCTCAGGTGTGCCAAGGAAGGACTTCGCACGATGGAGGATGCCCAGTCGGCGACTGGCTTTGGAGGCCAGATTTGAAATGTGGTTTTCCCAGGAAAGATCATGGCAGATAGTGAGACCCAAAAGCTTGAGTGACAGAACTTCTTGGAGAGGATTATTCAGAAAGTGGATGGGAGGGTTGTCCAGTCGGTCTTTTCGGAGAGACATCGTAAGAGTGGGAGATTTGTCAGGATTGAAAGACATGTTCCACTTGTTTGCCCAGTCTGTGATTTTGTCCAGGTCTGCAGAGGGTGAGGAGGCTGCAGACTGCCGATCTGAGGGATGAAGAATGGAGCGACAGAGAGTAGAGTCATCAGCAAAGAGATACAAAGGATTTTCAAGAGAGTCAGAGAGATCATTGATGAAGACAAGAAAAAGCACAGGGCCCAGAACACTGCCTTGTGGAACTCCAGCCTGAACAGGAAGAGGAGATGAGAGAAACCCATTCAGGGCCACACGTTGACTACGACTAGAGAGAAAGTCCGCCAGCCATGCGTGGAGATTTCCATGGATACCAAAAGAGGAGAGTTTGGTGAGCAGAGCGGGGTGCCAGACCGTATCGAAGGCACGTGATATGTCAAGGGAGACTGCTCTTATTTCCTATTTGGCATTGAGGACCTCCATCCATTGTTGAGAAAGCAGAGGCAGCATGTCCAGAGTAGACTGTCCAGGTCTGAAACCAAATTGATGATCAGAGATCAAGCCATTGGAGAAGAGGAAAGATTTCATATCTGAAGCAATGATGGATTCCATGACTTTGCTGATAATTGGGAGAAGGCTGATTGGTCTGTAGTTGCTGGGATCTGTTTTTGCACCTTTTTTGTGCAAAGCGGTGATGTTGGCAGATTTCCAAGCAGATGGAATATGACCTTGAGCAAAAGAGAGGGTGAAGAGAGCAGAGAGAGGGAGTGAAAGAGCGGAAGAACAGGATTTTAGGACCCGTGGGCTGATGCCGTCAGGTCCATTTGCAGAATCCGAGTCGAGGGTTGACAGAAACTTTTACACCTTGTCAGGAGGAAAGGACACAGAGTCCAGGAGCAGCTGGGTACGACTGGATACGGTGGATACAGAGAGGGATGGGTTTGGGACACAAGATTTAGAGGCAAACACAGAGTTGAGGCATTCAGCTTTTTCACGTGCGGAGTCAGCCGTGTGGCCCTTTGAGGTGAAGGAGGGGATGGAGGGGGAACAAACACCAGAAACAGATTTGACCAGACGCCACCAGGATTTGGAAGAGGGAGACAGATAAGAGAGTTCGGTCCTGAGAACGGAGAGATATTGTTTCCTGGCTCTAATGAGGGTGGACACACACTTGTTTCGGGCTTTGTGAAAGGAAATGAGATTTCCTTCCGTTGGATTTGCTTTCCGGGAGACGAAAGCAAGTTGTTTCTGGGCAATAGCCTCACCACAAGATTCCATGTACCATAGACGGGAGGAAGGGTATGACAACAGAAGACGAGATGGGATAAATCTGTGCATGAGAGAGAGCAGTTTGCTTTGGAAGAATTCCCAGGAAGAATTTATGTCAGAGGAGGTAGAGATGGGAGACCAGTCCAGATGATTGATGGCTGCTTGAAGACCGTGCCAGTTGGCCTGAGTGAAATGCCAGACTCGTCGATGCTGAGGAGGCTCTCTGAGAATGGTCAGAGAGATGTCCACTTTAACAAGCACATGATCAGAAGAGCCGATTGGAGCAGAAGAAGAGCAGCAGACATTTTCAGGGAAGTTAGTCATAACCAAGTCCAGAAGAGAAGATGCTCCGTTGACTGAAATCCGGGTCGGGAAATTGACAGATTGTGTCAGTCACAGTGAGTCACAGAAGTCCTTTGCTGAAGAGCCATGGCTGGTGAGAGCAGTACCCACACCCAGCGAACTGGCATGGTGACAGTTGAAATCACCACATATGAGGAAGAGAGAGTTGGGATGGGTAGATAGAAGTTGGTCCATATTCTCAGACAGCGAGATGTAGATTGAGTCATCACTGTTTGGTGGACGGCACAACACACATATGAACAAAAGGTGGGAGCGAAGGGGAAGCCGTAGCCAAAGGTATTCCTGGGGGTGAGGTGGAGAGAGGGCAGTGCAGGGTGAGTGAGGAAGAGAGTTTTTTATAAAGATAGCAACCCCACCTCCAGGATGAGGCGCAGGTCTATCATACCGGAGGAGGGAGTAACCTGGGAGAGATACCAAGGAATCAGAGACATCATGAAGGAGGAAAGTTTCTGTTAAGCAGATCACGTCTGGTTTGTTAGAAGCAACCTGTATGGAGAGATCAGACAAGTTTGAGCGAAGGCCTCGGATGTTTGAGGTCCATACTGTTAAGGAATAGGAAGGGGGAGCATCGGATACAGAACAGGGGGGGGGGGGGGGAGCGGTAGGGTAAGATGTGGAAGAGGAGGAAGAGGTAGGGAGAGCTGTTGAAGGTGTGTCGGAGATTACAGAATAGCTTGGAGAAAGGGAAGAATGGGGCAGACAAAAGGTTTGATGGTGATTGGGAGAGGCGCAGTGAGGTGTTATTTGACGAGGGGGAAGAGCGAGGCAGAAGGTTGAGGGAGATGAAGGTGAAAGTTGGAAGGGGGAAGAAGCGGGGAGGACGCTTTGAGGAGGAGGGGTGAGAGGGGAGTCTAGGAGGGGAGGAGCGAGGGAGAGTCTCGGAGGGGAGGGGTGTGGGGTGAGATTTGAAAGGAATGGGTGATTGGGAAGATTTGGAGGGGAGGGGCAAGGGGGAAGATTTGAAAGAGATGGGTGATGGGGATGATTTGGAGGGGAGGGGCAAGAGGGTAGATTTAGAGGGGAGGGGTGATGGGAAATGGGATTTTGGGGTGATGGGATTTTGAAAAATGTACGATTAATGGGAAACGAACATTTATTGCAAAATGAGTTTCTTGAGACATTCGAGTCAAAAATACGTTTGAGGACGCTGGAGGGAGGATGGAGTGCTGGAGAGTTTAGGGAATGAATGAAAGATGCACTATAAGAGATGGAATTTTTTTTTGCAATGAATAGATTTGGTGAGCAAGTCGAAAGCATCCTTTTATAGAAGAAGAAGAAAAAGGTGTTATAGAATATGACAGAATACAGGTCTTCAGGGGTCAGATGAGACATTTTTTAACAACGTGATCACGTGATCACAAACAACGTGGTCGAAGAACGAACGAACAAATAAGAACGAATAAACGAATAAGAACAGAAGGAAATGTTTTTTTTTTGAGATTTTAAAACAAGGAAGTATGGGATGAAAAGACCGTGAAAAACAGAGACCGGAAAGAAATTGCAGCGCGATCGGAGAACCGCTGAGACAAAAACAAAGCCTCAAGCCAAGGTCGGACACGGTAGCCTAGTACTACACTTAGACCTCAGAATACGCCATAAGAAAGACCGACGATTCTGTACACAGGTATGAAAAACCAACGCCAAGAATACTTTTAAAGACACCCCAATAGGTACATACACCGAGAGAAAGATACAGTCTCGACAAAAACACAATTGTGAAAAGTTACTTAACTTCGAAAGCGAGCGCGCATGGACAGCTTTGAAGAGACGAGACCTCCAATCTTGCGCATGCGCAGTTCCAATGATGGGGGAAGATAAGAGATGGTGGTGAACAGCTGTTTTAAAGACCTGGAGGGTGGAGTGGGATTGAAGAGAGTGAGGGAGTTTGTTCCAGAGGCGGGAGAAAAGAGGAATGAAGGAGAAGGTGAGCAGAGAGTCTTTATTTTGGCAGTTTAACCATAAGAGGGTTGCAGGCAGAACTTGTGCGACCTGTAGGAATATTTGGGGGACAGAGCCCAGAGAGAGCTGGGGGGGGCAAGGCCAGAGAGGAGTCGGTAGAAGACGGAAAGACCACCAACCTGCCTGTGGTGAGTGACTGGAAGGCCCTTGGAGTTAGCTTCATCACGGGAGATTCCAATGATTCTGAACGCTTTGGTTTCAACAGCGTGAAGACGAGCTAGGTGTGAGGCAGGAGCACCAGCCCAGAGGGGAGAGCAGTATTCCATTGAGCTGTGGATGAAAGCCTTGTATGTGGTGAGGAGCTCAGGTGTGCCAAAGAAGGACTTCGGACGAGACGGAGGATGCCCAGTCGGCGACTGGCTTTGGAGGCCAGATTTGAAATGTGGTTTTCCCAGGAAAGGTCATGGCAGATAGTGAGACCCAAAAGCTTCAGTGACAGAACTTCTTGGAGAGGATTATTCAGAAAGTGGATGGGAGGGTTGTCCATTCGGTCTTTTCGGAGAGACATCGTAAGAGTGTGAGATTTGTCAGGATTGAAAGACATGTTCCACTTGTTTGCCCAGTCTGTGATTTTGTCCAGGTCTGCAGAGGGTGAGGAGGCTGCAGACTGCCGATCTGAGGGATGAAGAATGGAGTGACAGAGAGTAGAGTCATCAGCAAAGGGATAGAGAGGATTTTCAAGAGAGTCGGAGAGATCATTGATGAAGACCAGAAAAAGCACTGGGCCCATAACACTGCCTTGGGGAACTCCAGCCTGAACAGGAAGAGGAGATGAGAGAAACCCATTCAGGGCCACCCGTTGACTACAACTAGAGAGGAAGTCCGCCAGCCATGCGTGGAGATTTCCATAGATACCAAAGGAGGAGAGTTTGGTGAGCAGAGTGGGGTGCCATACCATATCGAAGGCACTTGATATGTCAAGGGAGACAGCTCCAATTTCCTGTTTGGCATTGAGGACCTCCATCCATTGTTGAGAAAGCAGAAGCAACATGTCCAGAGTAGAGTGACCAGGTCTGAAACCAAATTGATGATCAGAGGTCAAGCCCTTGGAGAAGAGGAAAGATTTCATATCCGAAGCAATGATGGATTCCATGACTTTGCTGATTATTGGGAGAAGGCCGATTGGTCTGTAGTTGCTAGGATCTGTTTTTGCACATTTTTGTGCAAAGCGGTGATGTTGGCCGACTTCCAAGCAGATGGCAGATGACCTTGAGCAAAAGAGAGGGTGAAGAGAACAGAGAGAGGTAGTGAAAGAGCAGAAGAACAGGATTTTAGGACCCGTGGGCTGATGCCGTCAGGTCCAGTTGCAGAATCAGAGTCGAGGGTTGACAGAAACATTTCCACCTTGTCAGGAGGAAAGGACACAGAGTCCAGGAGCAGCTGGGTACGACTGGGTATGGTGGGTACAGGGAGGGATGGGTTTGGGACACAAGATTTAGAGGCAAACACAGAGTTGAGGCATTCAGCTCTTTCACGTGCGGAGTCATCCGTGTAGCCATTTGAGGTGAGGGAGGGGATGGAGGGGGAACAAACACCAGAAACAGATTTGACCAGACGCCACCAGGATTTGGAAGAAGGAGACAGATAAGAGAGTTCGGTCCTGAGAACGGAGAGATATTGTTTCCTGGCTCTCCTGAGGGTGGACACACACTTGTTTCGGGCTTTGTGAAAGGAAATGAGATTTCCTTCCATTGGATTTGCTTTCCAGGAGACGAAAGCAAGTTGTTTCTGGGCAACATCCTCACCACAAGATTCCGTGTACCATGGACGGGAGGAAGGGTATGACAACGAAAGACAAGATGGGATAAATCTGTGCATGAGAGAGAGCAATTTAATTTGGAAGAATTCCCAGGATGAGTTGATGTCAGAGGCAGTAGGGATAGGAGACCAGTCCAGATGATTGATGGCTGCTTGAAGACCGTGCCAGTTGGCCTGAGTGAAATGCCAGACTCGTCGACACTGAGGAGGATCTCTGAGAATGGTCAGAGAGATGTCCACTTTAACAAGCACATGATCAGATGAGCCGATTGGAGCAGAAGAAGAGCAGCAGACATTTTCAGGGAAGTTAGTCATAACCAAGTCCAGAAGAAAAGATGCTCCGTTGACTGAGATCCAGGTCGGGAAATTGACAGATTGTGTCAGTCCCAGTGAGTCACAGAAGTCCTTTGCTGAAGAGCCATGGCTGGTGAGAGAGGTACCCACACCCAGCCAACTGGCATGGTGACAATTGAAATCACCACATATGAGGAAGAGAGAGTTGGGATGGGTAGATAGAAGTTGGTCCATATTATCAGACATCGAAATGTAGATGGAGTTATCACTGTTTGGTGGATGGTACAACACACATATGAACAAAAGATGGGAGTGAAGGGGAAGCCGTAGCCAAAGGTATTCCTGGGGGTGAGGTGGAGAGAGGGCAGTGCAGGGCGAGTGAGGGAGAGTTTTTTTTATAAAGATAGGAACCCCACCTCCAGGACGAGGCTCAGGTCTATCATACTGGAGGAGTAGTTAACCTGGGAGAGATACCAAAGAATCAGAGATATCATGATGGAGGAAAGTTTCTGTTAAGCAGATCACGTCTGGTTTGTCAGAAGCAACCTGTATGGAGAGGTCAGTCAAGTTTGAGCGAAGGCCCTGATGTTTGAGGTCCATACCGTTAATGAAGAGGAAGGGGGAGCATCGGATACAGAACAGGGGGGGGGGAGGGTTAGGGTAAGATGTGGAAGAGGAGGAAGTGGTAGGGAGAGCTGTTGAAGGTGTGTCAGAGATTTCAGAATAGCTTGGAGAAAGGGAAGAATGGGGCAGACAAAAGGTTTGATGGTGATTGGGTGAGGCACAGTGAGGTGTTATTTGAGGAGGGGGAAGAGCGAGGCAGAAGGTTGGGGGAGATGAAGGTGAAAGTTGGAAGGGGGAAGAAGCTGGGAGGATGCTTTGAGGAGGAGGGGTGAGAGGGGAGTCTCGGAAGGGAGGAGCGAGGGAGAGTCTCGGAGGGGAGGGATTTGAAAGGGATGGGTGATGGGGAAGATTTGGAGGGGAGGGGCAAGGGGGAAGATTTGAAAGAGATGGGTGATGGGGTAGATTTGGAGGGGAGGGGTGATGGAGAAGTTTTGGAGGGGAGGGGTGATGGGGAAGTTTTGGAGGGAAGGGGTGATGGGGAAGTTTTGGAGGGAAGGGGTGATGGGGAAGATTTGGAGGGGAGGGGTGAGATTGGATTTTGAAAAGTGTACGATTAATGGGAAATGAACATTTATTGCAAAATGAGTTTCTTGTGACCTTCGAGTCAAAAATACGTTTGAGGACGCTGAAGGAGGGGTGGAGTGCAGGAGAGTTTAGGGAATGTAGAAAAGAGGAACTGTAAGAGATGGAATTTTTTTTTTGGAATGAACAGACTTGGTGAGCAAGTCGAAAGCATCCTTTTATAGAAGAATAAGAAAAAGGTGTTGTAATATACCATAGAATACAGTACTTCAGGGGAAAGTTTAAACATTTTTTAATTGAGCAGTGAAAACTATCTGGGAAAACGGAAATGGGGGTGAAACACGTGATCGAAGAACGAACGAACAAATAAGAACAACGAATAAGCGAATAAGAACAGAGAAGGAAATTTTTTTTTTTTTTTTTTTGAGTTGAGATTTTAAACAAGTATGGGGTGAAAGACTGGGACAAAAACAGAGAACGAAAGTAATTGCAGCGCAATCGACGGACCGCTGAGAGAAAAACAAAGCCTCAAGGTTCGACACGGTAGCCTACTAGGCCTCAAAATACACGACACGAATTAACCGACGATTTTGTATAGATGTATGAAAAATTAACACCGAGAATCTTACTAAAGACACACTATAGGTACACACACCGAAAGATATACAGTTTCGACAAAAACACAATTGTGAAAAATTACTTAACTTCGAAAGCGTGAGCGCATGGACAGCTTCGAAAAGACGTGACCTCCAATCTTGCACATGCGCAAAAGCCATATGAAAAGCCCTTATTATATAGCTCCCCTTATTATCTACTTTGTGTGTCTGTTTTGATTTTTTGTGTGATAAATGTTAGCTCTTTCACGAGCCTCGATCCTGTATTCAAAAAAACAAAAGGAAAAAATAAAAATAATAACTTCATTACAGCTGCTCTTGCATATGTTTGCTGAGCACACTTTACCTTCCAATGTCTTTGTTGCTCAGCATCCCGTGCAAGTCTGTTAACGTTAATTGGTGGTCTCGTTCTGTTCCCTCATTATTTTATTCATTTTGGAGATAGCATTTACAAACGTGAGAGGCGACACGTAAAGGATGCTCCACCCCTCTCCCCACGTGTAGAGTACCTAATTGCAACTTTTTATTGTGACTACGTCGAAAGAATGAAACATTCCGACTATATGAAGAATACAGCTCAAATGGAAAAGTCCCTGAGAAAAAAGTCTTATGGGCGGTGTATACGAACAATACATTGCACCTCTCTGTCCCAGGAAAACCAAAGTTACTCTTTTCGTTGCAGCGTACAAAATGACATTTTTAAAATTCGACTTCTTTCAAGAATATTAGAGAGAGTAGATTAAGAAAGTTCAAATAAACTTATTTAAAGTGTATGTGCACATCTCTACTGTATAAGAGAGATGTCTGTCTGTGTGTGTCTGTCTGTCTGTCTGTGTCGCCATTTTTCTCAGATATGGCTGAACGGATCTTCGTCCAACTTTCAGAGGTTCATCGGTAAGTGCCTGGGAGTGTTTTAGGCAAAATAACATTTGAAAGAAAAATGAAAAAAAAATTTTTGTTGGAGTTTGGGGGGGGAGAGGGGCGGAGGGGGGGAGGAAAAAAAATGCTCGCTAGTGCCTAAGCTTTTTAAAATTAATGACAGTTATACACAAGTACACATTCGCATAAATAAATACAAAACAATCACCAGACATTTGAACACAAATAAATCAAACGATTCCGGAAGTATACGACGTTGGTAGTATGGCTTCTTCTTCTTCCTGATCGGCATCACACTCAACTCAGAAACGTGATGAACGCCACATTCACCTAACAGCATATATATGAACCCCCTTCCTCCCTCCTCCCCCACTTTCCCCCCTCCTCCTTCTCCCACCATCCTTCCCCTCCTCCTCTCCCCTTCCCTTGCCCCTCCCCTCCACTCCACTCCCCTCCCCTCGCCCGGCAACGCCGGGTACTTCTGCTGGTAGCTTATAAAACAAGAACGAAAAAATATCTCTCGGCAATTTCCCGTCTGTGTTTATTTATTTTACATATGTGAATTACATGTCCATGCACACGTGAAATGGAGTTTATTTTATGCTCGTGGATGTGACCACGATTGATTCAGCCTTGAAAACTCATGCAAAACCCCCAAAAAATTGTTATTAAAGATTTCATTTAGAAATGAATGCATCTTCTTTGGGTGGTGTAGAATCGCTCCGAACGAAACAGGCATTGCCTGGTTTCCTTTGCTCGAGTTTTAATCAAAATGTACCTTTGTTTCTTCAAAAAGTAATTTATGATCGAAGACGTGTTGATTCAGTCTTAAAATGCACATCAGTCACAGGTGATTTCATTTCTAAATTTGAATGAATCGAAAACTTTTCGCTTTACAAAGTAAAAATAGATTAAAACCAAACGTTATTCATAAATATTGTATTCCATAGATTGTTTACATTATACAGGCCTTCTCATTAAAAATGCATTTGTTCTACAAATGGTAACTTTCATTGAATATTTCTTGTCTGTGTTATTTGGGCGGTGTATGATATACCGTGCCGATCTCAGCTATTTCCTGCCTGTGCATTAACTTTCAACAAATCTCCTTCCCGTTTTTAGCAACGGAGTTTAAAACCATGTTAGCGACTGTGAAAAATGAAATCAGATGGTGAATTAGAGTCGAGATAAAGCCGTGAGAGTCTCAATGGGCGTTATGTTACAGGCCTTCAAAAATGCATTTAGTTCTATAAACGGTAACTTTAATTGAATTTCCTTCCCGTTTTTTGCAAGTCTAAAACCATGTAAGCGACTGTGAAAAATGGAATCAGATGGTGAATTGGAGTCGAGATAAAGCCGTGAGAGTCCCAATGGTGTTTATGTTACAGGCCTTTGAAAATGCATTTCGTTTAATAGATGGTATCTTTCATCGAATTTTATTCCTTTTTTTTTTTTTTTCTTCAACCACGTCTAAAACCATGTTAGTGACTGTGAAAAATAAAATGAGATATCGAATATGAGTTGAACTAAAACTGCGAGAGAGAGCAAGAAACCGTGGGCCTAACAAAAGAGGCCTCAAAGCTATGCGAGTAAACAAGATAGTGGCTATTTGGTTTTGAAGCCCCTCCCAGACTGGGTGTAGCCATCCCCCGGACAGACAATCACAGAATCACCTACAGAGAATATATATAAAGACTAGGCATTTAATATGGAATATTTTTTTTTGCGGAGGTGAACTTACTTTTCAAGATGACTTCAAACCAAAAGTTCATTGGAATTATGTTGAAATTATTCTAGATTTTGTTAATGTGACCTTTAAAAGAAACAAAAACCACATTTGACCTTTCGAAGCAAATAAATTGATCCTTGAAAGTGATGTAAACTGATATCGAACTCAATTCACGGACAGTACTTTGTTAAACTTCTGTACGTTTTCCAGAAGTATCTCTTTATTTTGCACATTAGCCAAATTTTGTTTTAACAAAAACCAAAGTTAAATTACGACTCAGATTACTGACAGTAAAATTACAGTTCAGTACTTCGTGTAACCCCCACGAGCATTCAGGAGAGCATGTACACGTTGAGGCATGCTGTTCACGAGATTTGCCAAGGTTTGGACAGGAATCGCTTGCCATGCAGTGACAATAGCCTGCTGCAATGCACGCACAGAGGTAGGCTGCTGGTCCAAGTTGTCAATTTGACGCGTTAATTCTGCCCACAAGTTCTCTGTCGGATTCATATCCGGGGACATGGCAGGCCACTCCATATGCTCTACACCACAGTCAGCAAGAAAGTGTTGGATCATGCGAGCACGGTGAGGCCGTGCATTGTCATCTTGGAAGATAAAGTTTCCTCGAAAGGCTGCACGAGCAAATGGAAGCAATTTTTCTTCCAGAATGGCCCTGTACTTGAACTGGTTCAGGTTTCCATTCAGACCAACCAGGTCGGTTTTGCCCCCTGCATGAAAAGCAGCCCAAACGGTCACCCCACCACCTCCAGCTTGGAATCTTGGCACTATACAATCTTCCTTGTAGGCTTCATAAACTTGTCTTCGCACTCGGACACGGCCATCTTGACGATAGACCAGAAATCTAGACTCGTCACTGAAGATCACCTGATTCCAGTGTTCTGGCTGCCATTGACGGTGCTCTCTGGCCCACTGCAATTGGCGCTGGCGGTGTTGTCTGGTCAGGCATGGCTTTCTC
>NC_136267.1:6517527-6520027 GCF_964187855.1 Myxine glutinosa | reverse complement strand
GCAGAGGTGGATGGGGAATGTCCACAGGTGGATGGGGAATGTGTACAGGTAGATGGGGAATGCCTGCAGGTAAACGTGGAGTGTCCACAGGTGAGCAGGGAGTGTCCACAGGTGAGCGGGGAAGGAAATTTGGAATGTGAGAGTTGTAATGGGGAATGTTTCCCACATTCTGGCCTGGTTGTTTATCGGGACCGTGTGGATGTCACAACACCCCAACCGGGGGATGAATTTGGAATTGTGCAGCACCAGGGCGGTGGTGCGGAGCAAGAGGGGGTAGAGTTTTTGGGGGTCCATGCGATAGAGCCGGACCGGGTATTTATTGGGGATATTGATCAAAGCTTGGCGGGGCCAGGAATGATTTGTGATGAGGATGATTTGATCCAGCGGCTGGAGACCTGTGACAGTCCCATGGAGGTAGAGCTTGTTCAGGCCCAAAGGAGCCTGGGTGATGAGGTGAGTTGGTCCGAGGAGGTGGTTGGAATGACCGAGGGGACGCTCACTGTACACTGCTATTTGGAAACAGAGGCTCCAAAATTGGACAACCAGTTGGGGGAGTGTGTTGGCTCCGGGCTGGATTTGGATCTTGGAGGATCGGGAGATAGAGCTTCTGGAGATTTGGATCAACTGCAGGGAGGGGCAGAACAACCGGTGGTAGAGGTTGTTCCCTGCAGCTGCGGTTTGGCAATGGGAATGAAAATTTGTAAAATAAAATTTAAAATAAAATTACAATGGGAACTTGATTTGGAGCAGCCATGGTGGGGATTGGTCCCCGGGCTGCGGGATTTGGACATGGAGAGGTCATGGGTGATGGCCTCGGGCAAAAGTTGCCCCTTTCAAAATTTGGGTATGCCGGCCAGCTGGGGGGCTGTGATGGCGAGATTTGGACGTGGGGTCCAGCCTTGGGTGTCGAGGTACGACCTGGGTCCCACGGGGGGTCTGGTGGAGTGTGGCGTCCCTTGTCCGTCGGGGCGCCGTCCGAGCTGGTGGCTCGGGCCGGCAGGGTCACCGGACCCTGGTGGGGGTTAAGACCTCCAGGGAGGTCCGAGGTGGTTTCTCAAGCCTGGGATGGCAAATATTGAGGACCACTAGGGGGAGGTGTTGTGGGTCGCGCTTTGGTGGTGGCACTGCGGACGGCCAACTTGGGACTGATGTGGTGACCACCCGGGCATGCGGCCTGGCACTCTCCTCCAGGGACTCTGGGACAACCAGCATGCGGTGACCTGGCATGGTGGTTGGTCGATGGACGCGGGTCAAACCGAATGGACAGGGATGGAAGGAGCGGTGCCGGACAACCATTGGGGCATCTGTGGAACGTGATGGTGTGAGTGACCTTCCACAGATGCTCCGTTGTGATTTATGGACTCTCGGGTTGGGAAGAGAGCCATGGGGATGTGAATCGGGAGATGTGTAACGAGCCGAGCATATGGGCCATGCTCGGCTGGCATGTGTATGGCAAAGCATCCTTCTTTGGTGAGGTTAGTAAAATGTGACAAATGTTTGGCATGGGTAATCTGTGGGTTAGATGGAAATTTAAGGGTGGATTTTGAAATGCCATGGTGGACACTGTACAGTGACGCCATTATTGATCCAGGTGTGTAGACCAAAGTGTTGGAGGCTGTGATGAAATTAATAGGGTAGCAAGACACAGCTTTCAACTGGTGGCGGGGGCAACTGTGCTGATATTTGGGACGCGGGATGATGGGGATGTAGTTGTGTAGCCTGAGGGTCAACGTGGTGCTGTGCGTGTCCGAGGTGTGTGGACCATGTCTTCTGGGTGGGTCTCCTGGTGGAGCATGGCTGTTGACTGGACCTTGGTGTGGTCAAGTGTGGGTGAGCACTGGGGGGCTGCAGTTCTGTAGTCGGACTGGGGGATGATGGGGAGGTGCAGGGGACGTGGCTGTAGGGATGCCACGCACTGCGACCGTGCCCCCCAGGGCCGAGGTTGTGTGTGCGGTAGTGTGTGTTGTGGCAGCAAGTGCTCACCACATTGGCCAGCTGGGGCTGCTGCAGCTGTGTTCCTCGCAGGGGGGCCGAAGGATGGATGGTGGGTCGCACCCTTATGGACACTCATGGGCCATGTTGGCGTTTTGACTGCTCACCTTGTCCCGGTGACCCTTGCACGGTAGAGGTGCAGAGCTGTCGTGGCCATAGGTAGTTGTGTAGTGATGATCACCGTTGGATGCGGATCCACATACCTGCCAGTGTAGTGGGGACAAAAGAGAAATTTGGAAGTATTTGGTTGGCCCAATGTGAAATTTTGGGAATTGTATGGGTGGATGGCACCTTTGAACCTGACCAACCTGCAACTACCTGCACTTGAGGTGAGTGTTTTGAGGAGTACTGTCCCAGGCTTCAGGATTTGCTTTGGGAAATTGGGGACATGTAATTTGGAGTTGGGAGGTGAGAGCGAGTGATGACATGGCCGGTGAGGGGATGGAATGGGAGCCACAGTGTCTTGTGGGTGGCGTATGTTTTTGTATTGTGGTTAGGTGTTTTGATG
>NC_136267.1:6510027-6512527 GCF_964187855.1 Myxine glutinosa | reverse complement strand
TCCTTCCACGGGTGGTGCTTGGCCGCATAAGAACCGCGGTCCATGGTGGGTGGCCACAAACATTGCGGTCCATATGGTGTATCGATCCAGGCAGCAAACAGCGAAAGTGCAGGCCCACAACTGCGAAGCCAGCACCTCTCTCTCCTCTCTCTCTACCCCAAAGCCAGATCCTCGGAGGTGGGAGACAAAAGAAGCAGACAAGGTGAGTAAGGTGGTAAGGGCGCAAAAGTGCACGCAATACAAGATGATGCACACTGGGGGCACATGGGAACCAGGTGAGACAGGTACGTTCCTACCGTACGCCCCCCCCCCCCACCAGGTAACCTACATGGCCCCTCCCTTACCCCTTACTGTATCCACAAAACACAACACTACCCATAAACATCTACTTTACAAATCAACAAACATCCCTACTGTCTTCCCCGTTCCTCCCATAAACCAAATTCGTCTTCTCTCCCTCCTAACCAATCAAATTTGCCATTTTCCACTTTCATCAAAATTTGCCATCTCCAACTCAACATCATAATTTGCCATTACCAATTCATCATCAGTCCCTCCTAGGGAGGGAGAGATGGAATCACCCCAATGTCTCATCCACGTCGTGATGCGTCACAAATCCAACAGCAATTCTCATTTCCTGCACACAGAACAAAGAAAACACAGGTGTGGAGTCATCATCATCACCACAGGCAAGTGGCTGCGTATGGTGCGACAGGTTCATCAATCCTAACTATTTCCTAAATGACTTTAACAACTTTACACTACCCGGGGTCTTTCTCCGGCCAAACCATTGGCCCTCTTACGCTATGGGTTCTAAAAACCAATTCCCATTGGCCAAACTGTGGTGCTTTTCAATTTGGGGTCTCACTCCCCCGATTCATCTCCCGGTGCCCTCGTACAATTTCTGGGCTGCGGCGTGTACCTCTCCCAGCGGGTCTACCCACCTGCACACCTCCACCACTGCAGTTGCCTCCGAGCTTACCTGCTCCTTACCCTAACCTAACTACCTGGGGAAGGCCCTCTGGCGCTCTCCCCACTCGGTGCCCTCTCTGGCACTGGGCTGCCCGATCCACACCCGGGATCCTCAGGCACCCACTCACAACTACCGGCTCCCAGAGCCCACCTGCGGCCTCACCTGGCCGACATCCTCACAGTGGTGGAGTGCCCAACCAACTACACACACTAACAGGCTACACGCCCAGCCATTTCCACAACACTAATGCACCCATTCACAACACCATTCTGCAACCGCACCACAGATGCCAATATCCAACCACAATTTACCTATACCCTCTACCTAACACTTACACTACCCGCCCCGGGTACTCGTGAAAGGGGTCCACTCTTCCCCCATCCACACCTTCGCACCATGCACACCACTCCGTACCACTTACTCCAACTCTCTCCACACACCTGTACCTGCACACCTGTGCTCTCACACCTGGTGCCACCTGCACCCTTCTCTCCCCAAGCGCATTCGCGCTGATCCACACACTCACTACTCATACACTGCTCCACACACCTGTCCAGTTGCACACCTGTGCAATCACACCTGTTCAATTCTCACACACACGGCATCATCTCAGCTAACTACTCCCCTCTGAAACTTGCGCTTCCCAGTCGTCCCTTTAAACTATTGCGCTCCCACGTCATTATCATCCACACTAATCTACCTGCGTCCCCACTACAGGTATCAGTCACTAACTAAACTTTATCATCACCTAATGTCATCTTCGCTAGATCCCTACACACAATATAACCTAACCCACCCGGGCTAGTTTTCACTGCCATACACCCCATAAGCTATTGCTCCTTTGCCCCCACATGGGAAGGGTGGCAGGGATGCCAGCCTTACCCACCGGGCCCATCGCTCACTACCAATCTTGCACATCAAATTTCCACAAATCAAAAATTTGCCAATCACTACCCATCATCTGCCAATCACTACTGCCAATCCCTTGCCAATCATCAAATTTTGTTTTTCTCTAATTTTGGGGCCAAAACACTAACCTCATCACCCAGTCTACTCACTACTGCCTCTCGGTGCGCCAATTCCCGTCCAAAGCCCGGCTTCGTAAAGCCAAGCCATGAATGCGGGTTGTTCTGTGCCAGCGGCTGGACACGTCCGGCACTCGGTGCAGGGACGGGGGTTTACCCGGGCCGAGATCCCACGCACCATCTCGGCACGGAGCCATCCAATGTCCCGATCTCGACCTGCCGGAATGCCTCAACAAAAAGTGGTCGCCATGACGACTCTTTCTATCGGGCCGCCCGCTCCGCCTAGTGGAGCACGGACGCGGCCGTTCAAAGCGAGGCCCAGCACGCACCGAGGGCCCGATTCGGCTATAAGTCGTTCTAAACTCTACCCCGTCTAACGTCGATGCTTCAGCTGGACGCTTACACCCCGCAGCCCGTTCCTTGCTCACACATCCAGCCGTGCCCATGCTCCTCGTACCTTTCCTTACACCCCCAGGTACCCTCATTCCACTCACAGCCTTGG
>NC_136267.1:6492527-6505027 GCF_964187855.1 Myxine glutinosa | reverse complement strand
ATAGGTACAGTGTCTATATATTTATAGGTACAGTGTCTATATATTTATAGGTACAGTGTCTATATATTTATAGGTACAGTGTCTATATATTTATAGGTACAGTGTCTATATATTTATAGGTACAGTGTCTATATATTTATAGGTACAGTGTCTATATATTTATAGGTACAGTGTCTATATATTTATAGGTACAGTGTCTATATATTTATAGGTACAGTGTCTATATATTTATAGGTACAGTGTCTATATATTTATAGGTACAGTGTCTATATATTTATAGGTACAGTGTCTATATATTTATAGGTACAGTGTCTATATATTTATAGGTACAGTGTCTATATATTTATAGGTACAGTGTCTATATATTTATAGGTACAGTGTCTATATATTTATAGGTACAGTGTCTATATATTTATAGGTACAGTGTCTATATATTTATAGGTACAGTGTCTATATATTTATAGGTACAGTGTCTATATATTTATAGGTACAGTGTCTATATATTTATAGGTACAGTGTCTATATATTTATAGGTACAGTGTCTATATATTTATAGGTACAGTGTCTATATATTTATAGGTACAGTGTCTATATATTTATAGGTACAGTGTCTATATATTTATAGGTACAGTGTCTATATATTTATAGGTACAGTGTCTATATATTTATAGGTACAGTGTCTATATATTTATAGGTACAGTGTCTATATATTTATAGGTACAGTGTCTATATATTTATAGGTACAGTGTCTATATATTTATAGGTACAGTGTCTATATATTTATAGGTACAGTGTCTATATATTTATAGGTACAGTGTCTATATATTTATAGGTACAGTGTCTATATATTTATAGGTACAGTGTCTATATATTTGTAGGTACAGTGTCTATATATTTATAGGTACAGTGTCTATATATTTATAGGTACAGTGTCTATATATTTATAGGTACAGTGTCTATTTAAAGTGTTACGTGCTCCTCCCCAAACCCCGGTGTACCTCCGAGCCTCGAGAGGAGTCACGGCAGAAAGATGTGTTATTCTGTGTGTCAAAGATCAATGGTGAAACCACACCAATTGTTACCAACAAACAAGTATTGTATTAAGGTCACACAAGAATAACAGCAGAAAAACAATAGTAATCAATTGTACAACCAATATATCATTCCTATGATGGTACCATCAGTTTCGTACAATATAACTCACTGTGCTCCAAGTGAGCAAAAATAACATTCCCAATGTCTCTATCCCAGCATCAAGCCAAAGTCGATCCACGCTCCAGTGATCGTCAGAACGCTGTCTCTTCGAGACCAGAATCCCGTTCGGTTGACAGTCACACTGCCAAAGATGGGCAAAGTTGTCCTCAAGAGGTGACTGTGAAATCACACCTTCGGGTATGGATGTTCAATGGCTCCCCACGGCGAACCACAAATTCCCACTCGAAATCCACGTTACACATGCAAACCAGGCTAACGGTTGGATCCGTTGAAATGGTTGGAGTAAGGAGAAAAATCTGGAGCGATGCGAAATCAGACGCGAGACAAAATGGCCAACAGCCCGTACTTGAGACGTAACGGCACTTCAATGATTCTCTTCGGAATCAACTGCAAAACCTGACACGCAGGTTTATCGGTCACAGCGATAACCACTCTGTCGCAGGAATCCCTTTCCCAGGAAACCCAAAGTTCACTCGTGACCCCCGTTCGCTAGCGTTTGCTCAAAACCTCAACGCAGCTCGTCTTCTGCTCCACCTTACTCGCTCCGCCTCCTTCTCCCTCTTTTTCCTCTTCGTCGTCCGGTTCCTGATCCGGTTTCCGGTTTCTTTTAAAACACAAACTTTTTTTTACCTTTTGAAAACAGCTATCTCCAATTCACTTAAACGATAACAATAATAGCACATGCAATCAAAAATGTTTACAGTGCATGAGAACCACAACAACGGAAGTGACGAATCCGTAACAATAGGTACAGTGTCTATATATTTATAGGTACAGTGTCTATATATTTATAGGCGCAGTGTCTATATATTTATAGGCACAGTGTTTATATATTTATAGGCTTGTGTGTGTTTATATACAGTATATAGTGTTTATATATTTATAGGCACAGTGTTTATATATTTATAGGCACAGTGTTTATATATTTATAGGCACAGTGTTTATATATTTATAGGCACAGTGTTTATATATTTATAGGCACAGTGTTTATATATTTATAGGTACAGTGTTTATATATTTATAGGTACAGTGTTTATATATTTATAGGCACAGTGTTTATATATTTATAGGCACAGTGTTTATATATTTATAGGCACAGTGTTTATATATTTATAGGCACAGTGTTTATATATTTATAGGTACAGTGTTTATATATTTATAGGTACAGTGTTTATATATATTTATAGGTACAGTTTATATATATTTATAGGCACAGTGTTTATATATTGTTGCGGTTTTTAGAACCCTCACTTTGTAAATAATTCTTGTAAATATTCCATCATTTAAAAGGTTAAAGGTTGCACCCTTAGTTAGTCCATATGCAACACATAGGCCACCATTGGAACTTTAGTTATTTCCTTATTATGTGTCAGATAAGGCCATGTTCCCAATAGTTGAATATGTGTTGCATCAATCAAATAAGGAGTAGGCCCTTTCCTTCATTTTGCAGCCGCTCTCTCCAAGCTCCGCCATTATGCGCCCCTACAGTCAGGGCTTGTCTCTCCCCAAATTGTCACGTGGTTTGATTGGCAGCGTACGCTGCATTGAGCCTTCGTCGCCTTAGCGCTCGCTCCAAACGCCATTGAACATGCGGTCTCAGGCCGAGGAAAAAGGGGGCGGGACACAAGAACGAGGTGTGGCCACGTCAACTCACCATCAATGGAGGAGCCGGTGAGCCCTCGCCAACCAACCAGGGCTGAGGTGAGCTCACTGGCAGGCGTGGTTTGATGAAGTGCGCATTGATCTGTGAGCACATTATATAAGCACACGTGCCAAACCCTTTGAAGGACTGCACCACGGACTGCTGATTGTATAGGACTGCGCCACGGACTGCTTATTGTGTAAGACTGCGTGGAGAGAGCTCGATTACCACGGACTTGGGGACTTGAGGAACTGCATGAGGGAGCTCGTTTGATACGAACTGCCTTTGATACGAACTGCCTTTGATAAGAACATTGATCGGGAGAGAGAGAGAGCATTGGCACAAAATACGTATTACGTACGCCGCATCCCAGTTCCCCCGATATCTGTAAGGTCCGCTCGCGGTCAACAACGACGTGCTGCTGGCCCGCTTCCCTCACCCCCACGGCACGAGTCGGGACCGGACGAGGAGCCTGGACATCTGCTTGGACCTTCCTCCCCTACCAGCTCCCATCCCGTGTGAGTGTGTCCGTTTGTCCTGGGGTCGTTAAGTTAAGACTGTATTGGTAAGCCTGCCCTGTGTCCTGCTTCTTCTTCCTCCTGTATATTCCTTTCGTTTCCTCTTCTTTTGCTTGTAAATAATTAATAAACCCACTCTTTGTTCTTCCCTTACTCTGGTTTCCTCTTATCCGATCGTTTTAGTCTTTTCGCGATTGAGTACCTGTGGCACGATTTGGAAACCGCTCAGAATCGGGTTAGTCTTTGTTAACGGCCCGCGTCGCGGCTCACTTTGCTCGGCATATCCATTAACGCTGCGGCTCGGGTGGGAGTTATCTCCTCGCTTTACGGCCGGTGGTAGTACTTAGGTACCAAGACTAATTAGGCTTACAACCCTACTTACCACCGACCGGAAGTGACGTTATAACTTCCCAAGGACTCAGGATGGCCAGCTTAAAAGACAAGGGGATTAACCCTTGATAAGGGGAGGTACAGTGTTTATATATTTCGGCTCTCCCCTTGATAAGGGGAGAGCCGACCCCCGAATCCGCAACAATTGGTAGTCAGGAGTTGGGATTTGGAACCTGGGACTAAATTTTTTAGACCAAATTTTGGACACCAATTGTGCATATTGGCAGTAACAATTGGTGTCTGGGCGTGGGATTTGAAGCCCGAACCAAATTTTTATATTAACTGAAAAAGTCAAAATTTCGAGCAGCCAAAATTTAGTATTAAAAACCAAATTAAAATTGAGCCATGGATAGTCAAGGCGATCGGATGCCGGTGGGGGTAGAAGAGGAGATAGAGGCAACCCAGGACCCCAGGGAAGAAGTGGAAGAGATGGAGGAGGAAGATAATGAAGGTGCGGTAGAGGGGATTGCCGGCACACAAACTGGTGGCGCCTCGCACATGGCGGCGAGGGCCGCGCCCACTGCGCAAATCAGGGGGATGAATGTGCAGGACCTCATGGCGCAGATTCATGCAGCCATACAAATGGGGAATGCGGGATTGAGAAATGAATTGAGAAATGACATGGAAAGCCAAATTGGGGGTTGAGAAATGAATTCGGCGATCAAATTGGGGGGTTAGAAAGCAAATTTGGGGGATGAGAGAACCAAATTTGGGGGTTGAGAAATGATATGGGAGACCAAATAGGGGGATTAGAGCACAAATTAGGGGCCCAATTGGAGGACGTGAGTGGCGAAATGAACGAGGGGTTAACGAGGGTGAAAAGCAAGATGGACACCCGGGAAAATCAAATGAAAAGAATGAGGGATGGGTTAACGGGGTTTGAAAACAGAATGGGTGGCCACATAGAAAAATATGGGAGAGACTGACTGCAGATCGGGCGGAAAGGTTGCGGGGGTATGCGACGAGGTAGCGCGACTCGAGGAGCATGAGTTGAGCGAACTTGAGCAAAGCGAAGTCACGTGGACGGGTATAGAAATCGCGACCCGGGGTATGGGGAAGCCGGCGACCGCCGAAGTAGAGAAAATTTTATTAGCGCCAGCGGTCGTCGAAAATAAAGAAATTAAAATCATTATAATGGAAATTGGGGCGGAAGAGACATCGGACTTAGAAAATCACTCATTGAAGGAAGAAATGGAATGCATGCAAAGTCTGTATTCACACCGTGATGCCGTGCTTAACCAAATGGAAAGGTTGCAGGTGGTGGAGCGAAGAGGAGAAAGCGCCAAGGCGAGAAGGGCTGTATATGGTGCTAAAAGATTTGGCGCAAAAGTGTTTAGCGCGAAAGGATTTTTCATGTGCTTGGGATCAAGACGGCACCGGGGCGTTCATGGAAGGTCCTCTGTGCGCTGCGTAGGAGCGCATGGCGCGCATGTAAGAAAAAAGTGTGCGCCGGAGCGAGAGTGTGAAAGTGAGGATGAGTGCACATCAGAGTGTATGTGTAATGAATGCGACAGAGTGCGACAGAGAGAAAGGAACGTGTGCAGAGTGCGACACGGAGTGTGAGTTGGTTGTGGAGCGTGTGCGGGAGAGCACACCAGTGTGTGTGACTGGGTGTGCAAAAGATTGCACACCCGTGGGTAGGTGTGCGCTGAGTGGGTGTGCAACGGCGTGTACACCCGGGAGTGTTACGGAGTGCGTAACGGAGGTGTGTGTGATAAAGGGGTGTGCGAGAGAAGAGAGGGCACAGAGAGAGAGAGTGCGGTAAAAGAGTGCGTGGATGGTATGAGAGGCGTTGGAGCGCCGGGATGTGTAAATGAGAAAAGGAATGAGTGGTGTGAGCATGCGAGAGGAGCATCGACGTTGACCGGGGCAGCAGCAAGGCCGACGTATAGCCGACGTGAGCTCTCGGGGCGTGGTGCGCTTTGTGTGCTGCGGCGGCCGGCTGGGATTGGTGCCACGTCGCTCCTGCACGGAGCGCCGTGCACGATTCGGGCCAGGCTCTGCCCTGCACGGTCGGTGCCACGTTTTGCCAGGCAAGGCGATCGGTCCGGTTCGAGGGGAGGTAGTAGGGGTCGGAGCAGTGCCCCCTTGTGGTGGCGGCTCTCCGGCCGGGCAAGGCTGGGCCATCGCGCATGGGAGCGAAAGGCCCTGCGGAGGGATGGTGCCTGGAGTCTTGGCCTGACAAAACCTTCTCCCCTGAATCGTAAATGCCGGACGGACCCAACCTGCAGGAGACAGACCACCATATGCATTGCTCGGCTTTGCCGAGCTGTAAAAAAAAAAAAAGAAGAAAAAAAAAGGATTTCCCCGAGAGGCTCATAGTTCAGAGAACGGTTAGCGATAGTAATGGCGATAGTGATGTAGAGGGATGGTAGATCTACCATCCCTCACAACCTCTTTGGGCAGAGGAGCTATCGTTTATGGGGTGGCAGTAAAAACTAGCCTGGGAGGGTTAGGATAATGGTTAGGGAACTAGAAATTACCATAGGTGACTTGAGATTTAAGTAGCGACATTTGTACAGGTAGTGGGGACGTAGTCAGATTAGGTGGATGATAATGACTTGGGATGTGCATAGTTTAATGGGATGACTGGGAAGCACGAGTCTTAGAAGGGCAATAGATAGCCAGATGATGCTGTATGTGTGTGTATGAGCTTGAAGTTTTGGATGAAATGAGGCATTGTGTATGAATGAGATTCCCAGTAGTGCTGGTGAAATGAGGAATTGAGAGGAATTGCTCGTGAATTATGTGTGTGTGTGTGTGTGTAGAAAGGGTATGAGCAGAGTATTGTGGATGTGTGTCATTGCATATTGAGTGAATGACTTGCAAGGTGTGCAAGTACAGGTGTATGGAGAATGGTTGGATGGAATAGATGGTCTGGAGTAAATGGAGTATGGAATGAATGGTGTGGAGTGAGGAGTGTGGAATACGTTGAGTGGAGTGTATAGTGTGAAGGAGTGGATGGGGGAAGGATGGACCCCTTCACGAGTACCCGGGGATGGTAGTTTAAAAGTAGGTAGAGGGAGTAGGTAAATTATGGTTGGATATTGACATCTGTGGTGCGGGTAGATGCACAGAAGTGTTTTGTTGGGTGCATGAGTGTATGGAATGGCTGGGTGTGTGGCCTGTTAGTGCGAATGGTTGGTTGGGCACTCCGCCACTGGTAGTCTGTCGGCCAGATGAGGCCGCAGGTAGGCTCTGGGAGCCAGGTAGAGTTCAGTGGGGCCTGAGGATCCGGAGAAGGACCCGGGTAGCCCGATGCCATGGAGGGCAGTAGTGGTGGTAAGCGCCAGGGAGGCCCTGCCCCAGGTAGGTTAGGGTGAAGGAGCTAGGCAAGCTTGGGTGGCGACCTACAGTGGCGGAGGTGTGCAGTTGAGCGGACCTGCTGGTGAGCCACACGACCCAGCCCTGAAATTGTGCAAGAGCACAGGGAGAAAAATCTGGGAGTGAGACCCCAAATTGGTGAGCGCCACAGTATGTCCAATGGGAATTGGTTTTTAGAACCGAATAGTGTAATGATGGCCAATGGATTGGCAGGGCAAGACCCCGGGTAGTGTAAAAGGTTAATGTCATTTAGAAGTATAGTTAGGAGAAAATCTCTTCGCACCATCCGCATCCACTCACCTAAGGTGTCAGGACTCCACACCTGGTTTTGTAAACGATTTGGAAGGTAAAGACGTATCATGACGTGTGGGAGACATGGTTAATATTCCATCCCTTCCTCCTTAGGAGGGATTGGGGATGAATTTGGTATTAGAGGGAACGGGAAAGACAAGACGTCGTGACGAATTTGTAAATTTGTAAATTGTGTAAATACGGGTAAGGGCAAGGGTAGGGTAGGTGACATGGGAGGTGACGGACGCTCGGGACGAGCTTTCTTGGCTCGCTCTCCCGCGCCCTTCATGTTGCATTGCTTTGTATTGATGTGTACCCTTGCGTCCCTGCCCGCTGATCTGCTTGTCCTTCCTTCTCCACTCACGGGCCCTTGTTCTTTTGTGCCCGAGGGAAAGTTTGCAGGTGCTGCAGTTGTGCGCCCACACCCTTGCTGCCCACCTGCCTGCACTGGTACACCACTTATGGACCACACGTTCTGTGGCCTGGCACCACCATATGGACCACACGTTCTGTGGCCTGGCATTTGGCTGGAGCGGACCATTGCTGCCAGCAGCATCTTGTTTGCGGACCACAGTTTTAAGTGGCACCTATGCCCAGCGGTGGACCACCTGAGTTGGCCCTGCTGGCCTCAAATAAATAGAGGACATGGTTGGTGCAATCCTTTTTATTAAATAGACAGCAAGCAAGAAGACAGCCAGAAGCATCGGCCCAGCAGACAAGCAAGGACGAGGCATCATTTATTATATTTTTTGAAATGTGTTTTGTGCATTTTCATTCTTTGGTGCATTTTCCTGCTTGGTGCTTATTGGTGCATTTTTTTCATGATGGTGCTTTTCGTGCCTTTAGTTTATTGGTGCATGTGGGTATGGTGCTTCGGTGCAGTGCTGTGCAGTGATTTTCCTCTTTTCAAAAAGTTCTGCTTCTCTTCCCACAAAAGACAGGTCCTGGGTTGCAGTGTAAATAATTAGTAGTGTTTTTGTAAATAATGCTCCCCACCAGCTTAAATGTGTAGTTTCAAAATAATTCCACAATTCGGTTAGTCTGTGGGCATGAGCCAGGTAGATAGGATGCAACGCAGCAGGCGGGACATATTTAGTGTTAAAACTGTCGCACTCAGGGTGAGGTTAAAAGTAGAGGGTAACCACACCGAAGTGTCACACAAAGTTAAAGTTGTTTCGGCCCGGGCCGGTACTGGAGGAAAGGAGGGTGCAGTGTTGCAGTTTTTAGAACCCTCATTTTGTAAATAATTCTTGTAAATATTCCATCATTTAAAAGGTTAAAGGTTGCACCCTTAGTTAGTCCATATGCAACACGTAGGCCACCATTGGAACTTTAGTTATTTCCTTATTATGTGTCAGATAAGGCCATGTTCCCAATAGCTGAATCTGCGTTGCATCAATCAAATAAGGAGAAGGCCCTTTCCTTCATTTTGCAGCCGCTCTCTCCAAGCTACGCCATTATGCGCCCCTACATTCGGGGCTCGTCTCTCCCCAAATTGTCACATGGTTTGATTAGCAGCGTTCGCTGCATTGAGCCTTCGTCGCCTTAGCGCTCGCTCCAAACACCATTGAACATGCGGTTTCAGGCCGAGGAAAAAGGGGGCGGGACACTAGAACAAGGTGTGGCCACGTCAACTCACCATCAAGGGTGGAGCCGGTGAGCCCTCGCCAACCAACCAGGGCTGAGGTGAGCTCACTGGCGGGCATGGTTTGATGAAGCGCGCATTGATCTGTGAGCGCATTATATAAGCGCACGCGCCAAGCCCTTTGAAGGACTGCGCCACGGACTGCTGATTGTATAGGACTGCGCCACGGACTGCTTATTGTGTAGGACTGCGTGGAGAGAGCTTGATTACCACGGACTTGCGGACTTGAGGAACTGCGTGAAGGAGCTCGTTTGATACGAACTGCCTTTGATACGAACTGCCCTTTGATACGAACTGCCTTTGATAAGAACATTGATCGGGGGAGAGAGAGAGCGTTGGCACAAAATACGTATTACGTACGCCGCATCCCAGTTCCCCCAATATCTGTAAGGCCCGCTCGCGGTCAACGACGACGCGCTGCCGGCCCGCTTCCCTCACCACCACGGCACAAGTCGGGACCGGACGAGGAGCCTGGACATCTGCTTGGACCTTCCTCCCCTACCAGCTCCCATCCCGTGTGAGTGTGTTTGTCCTGGGGTCATTAAGTTAAGACTGTATATGTAAGCCTGCCCTGTGTCCTGCTTCTTCTTCTTCCTCCTGTATATTCCTTTCGTTTCCTCTTCTTTTGCTTGTAAATAATTAATAAACCCACTCTTTGTTCTTCCCTTACTCTGCTTTCCTCTTATCCGATCGTTTTAGTCTTTTCTCGATTGAGTACCTGTGGCATGATTTGGAAACCGCTCAGAATCGGGTTAGTCTTTGTTAACGGCCCGAGTCACGGCTCGCTTCGCTCGGCATATACATTAACACTGCGGCTCGGGTGGGAGTTATCTCCTCGCTTTACGGCCGGTGGTAGTACTTAGGTACTAAGACCAATTAGGCTTACAACCCTACTTACCACCGACCGGAAGTGACGTTATAACTTCCCAAGGACTCGGGACGGCCAGCTTAAAAGACAAGGGGATTAACCCCCCCTTGATAAGGGGAGAGCCGACCCCCAAACCCGCAACAATATTTATAGGCACAGTGTTTATATATTTATAGGCACAGCGTTTATATATTTATAGGCACAGCGTTTATATATTTATAGGCACAGCGTTTATATATTTATAGGCACAGCGTTTATATATTTATAGGCACAGCGTTTATATATTTATAGGCACAGCGTTTATATATTTATAGGCACAGCGTTTATATATTTATAGGCACAGCGTTTATATATTTATAGGCACAGCGTTTATATATTTATAGGCACAGCGTTTATATATTTATAGGCACAGCGTTTATATATTTATAGGCACAGCGTTTATATATTTATAGGCACAGCGTTTATATATTTATAGGCACAGCGTTTATATATTTATAGGCACAGCGTTTATATATTTATAGGCACAGCGTTTATATATTTATAGGCACAGCGTTTATATATTTATAGGCACAGCGTTTATATATTTATAGGCACAGCGTTTATATATTTATAGGCACAGCGTTTATATATTTATAGGCACAGGGTTTATATATTTATAGTCACAGTGTTTATATATTTATAGGCACAGTGTTTATATATTTATAGGCACAGTGTTTATATATTTATAGGCACAGTGTTTATATATTTATAGGCACAGTGTTTATATATTTATAGGCACAGTGTTTATATATTTATAGGCACAGTGTTTATATATTTATAGGCACAGTGTTTATATATTTATAGGCACAGTGTTTATATATTTATAGGCACAGTGTTTATATATTTATAGGCACAGTGTTTATATATTTATAGGCACAGTGTTTATATATTTATCGGTACAGTGTTTATATATTTATAGGCACAGTGTTTATATATTTATAGGCACAGTGTTTATATACATATTTATAGGCACAGTGTTTACATATTTAGAGGTACAGTGTTTATATATTTATAGGCACAGTGTTTATATATTTATAGGCAGTGTGTTTATATATTTATAGGCACAGTATTTATATATTTATAGGCACAGTGTTTATATATTTATAGGCACAGTGTTTATATATTTATAGGTACAGTGTTTATATATTTATAGGTATATTTATATTTATCTGGGCTTTATGGCAGAGTGCCAGACGGAAGCCTCTCCTCAGTGAAAGAGACATGAAAGCCTGCTTGGAGTTTGCAAAAAAGCACCAAAAGGACTCTCAGACTGTGAGAAACAAGATTCTATGGTCTGATGAAACCAGGATTGAACTGGTTGGCTTCCATCTGGCCACTCTGCCATAAAGCCCAGATCGGTGGAGTGTTGCAGTGATGGTTGTCCTTCTGGAAGCTTCTCCCATCTCCACACAGGATCTCTGGAGCTCAGCTGAAGTGACCATCGGGTTCTTGGTCATCTCTATTGCTAAGGCCCTTCTCCCCCGATTGCTCAGTTTGGCCGGGCGGCCAGCTCTAGGAAGAGTCCGGTTGTTCCAAACTTCTTCCATTTAAGAATTATGGAGGCCACTGTGCTCTTGGGAACCTTCAATGCAGCAGAAATGTTTTTGTAGGCTTCCCCAGATCTGTGCCTCGACACAATCCTGTCTCTGAGCTCTGCAGGCAGTTCCTTCGACCTCATGGCTTGGTTTTTGCTCTGATATGCATTGTCAGCTGTGAGACCTTAGACAGGTGTGTGCCTTTCCAAATCATGTCCAATCAATTGAATTTACCACAGGTGGACTCCAATCAAGGTGTAGAAACATCTCAAAGATGATCAAGAGAAATGGGAGGCACCTAAGCTAAATTTCAAGTGTCATAGCAAAGGGTATGAATACTGATGTCAATGTGACATTTCAGTTTTTTCTTTTTAATAAATATGCAAAACTTTCTAAAATCCTGTTTTCTCTTTGTTATTACGGGGTATTGAGTGTAGATTGATGAGGGAAAAAATGAATTTAAACGATTTTAGCATGAGGCTGCAACATAACAAAATGTGAAAAAAGTGAAGGGGTCTGAATACTTTCTGAATGCACTGTATGTATGTATGTATGTATGTATGTATGTATGTATGTATACACCGACATAAAATGCAAGTTGTGGGATTGTGTCTGAACAGAGTAAACATCGTAACTACAGCACAAATAAAAACATAACCTCCATCCACCTTCGGTGGCAGAGGTAATACTGAATGATCTCATTCAAGAGCTTTTGGGTCAAGACAGTGCATGCGGAGGTCTACAAATATGTATATATCCACACAATTTTTGAGATGTGCATATTTGTTGCACACATAGGTGGTGTATAGCCTCAGAGTCGCTGGTTCGTACACCTAACTGAAGTAAAAAAAAAAAAAAAAAAAAAAAAAAAAAAAATGTATATATATATATATATATATATATATATATATATATATATATATATATATATACATACAGTCACGTGAAAAAGTAAGTACACCCCATGTAAAGTTTTGACTTTTTCAACATATTTCAACATACAGCTATTTGATCTTCATTTCAACAACATTGA